>NC_029777.3:63928860-63929286 GCF_000817695.3 Arachis duranensis
TTTTGAAAAAGGGATTTTAGAAATTAGTGTTTTTAGAAATTAGGATTAAAAATTTTGGAATTGAAGGATGACATTTTGAAACATGTTTATGCAAGAAATCATGAATTGAAACATAAAAATTTAGAAAAATTATAAAGAAAAACGAATTTTACCTCCTCCCCACCATTCTAGCGTTAAACGCCCAAACGATGCATGTTTTGGGCGTTTAACGCCCAATTGTTGCTTCTCCTGGGCGTTCAACGCCCAGCTGATGCTTCTTTCTGGCGTTGAACGCCAGGAAGTTCTTTGTCACTGGGCGTTTTTCTGAACGCCCAGGATGCTAGCAGACTGGCGTTAAACGCCCATAAGGTGCTTCTTTCTGGCGTTTAACGCCCAGAAGATGCTCCTTTCTGGCGTTTAACGCCCAGATGGCTACCCTTACTGGCG
>NC_029777.3:63929472-63929765 GCF_000817695.3 Arachis duranensis
TACCTGTAAAGAAAAGAAAATTTATTTAATTAGTAAATAAACTTTGTATATGGCTGGGTTGCCTCCCAGCAAGCGCTTCTTTATTGTCTTTAGCTGGACTACCACTGAGCTCTAATCAAGTCTCAGTTTTGAGCATTCTTGCTAGAAGTTGCCTTCAAGATAATGTTTAACTCTCTGTCCATTAACAATGAACTTTTTGTTAGATTCATTATCCTGAAGCTCTATGTATCCATATGGTGACACACTTGTAATCACATATGGACCTCTCCACCGGGATTTCAATTTCTCGGGAA
>NC_029777.3:63932141-63932664 GCF_000817695.3 Arachis duranensis
TTGTAACTGTCCTTGTAGGAACCAGTTCATTTTTTTCATTATGAACCACTGTCATGCCTCCTTTCTTAGGGACAACTTGGACAGGGCTCACCCAGGGGCTGTCAGAAATAGGATAAATAATCACAGCCTCTAGTAATTTAGTGACCTCTTTCTGCACCACTTCTTTCATAGCTGGGTTCAGCCGCCTTTGTGGTTGGACCACTGGCTTGGCGTCATCCTCCAGCAAGATTTTGTGCATGCATCTGGCTGGGCTAATGCCCTTAAGATCACTAATGGACCACCCAAGGGCTGTCTTGTGCGTCCTTAGCACTTGAATTAGTGCTTCCTCTTCTTGTGGCTCTAAGGTAGAGCTTATAATTACAGGAAAGGTATCACCTTCTCCCAGAAATGCATATTTCAGGGATGGTGGTAATGGTTTGAGTTCGGGTTTTGGAGGTTTCCCCTCTTCTTGAGGGATTTTCAGAGGTTCTATTATCTTCTCTGATTCCTCCAAATCAGGCTGAACATCTTTAAAGATGTCTTC
>NC_029777.3:63935317-63936253 GCF_000817695.3 Arachis duranensis
AAGAACAAAGAACACAAGTTCGAAAATTTAAAGAAAAATATCAAATATGCAATTAACACCAAACTTAAAATAAGACACTAAACTCACGAAAAATTAACACTTAATTAAGAAAAATAATTTTTTTTTTTGAAAAGAAATTTTTGAAAAGAAACTATCCTATCAGAATTTAATGACTCTATAAAAACAAATTATTCCTAATCTAAGAAATAAAATATGCCTTCAATTGTTCAAACTCGATAATCCACGGCAACGGCGCCAAAAACTTGGTGCACGAATTTGTGATTCGCACAACTAACCAGCAAGTGCACTGGGTCGTCCAAGTAATACCTTACGTGAGTAAGGGTCGATCCCACGGAGATTATTGGTTTGAAGCAATCAATGTTTATTTTATTGATCTTAGTCAGAAGGTCAATAAGATGATTTGGATTTAATTGTAAGAAGTCAGAGTATGTAAAATTGTAAGTTAAAATAATAGAGAATAATAGCGTTACTTGTTGTGCAGTAATGGGGAATATGTTGGAGTTTTGGAGATGCTTTGTCCCTTGAACTTCAACTCTTCCTTGAAATCCTTCAACACACGCAAGGCTCCTTCCATGGCAAGCTCTATGTAGGGCGTCACCGTTGTCAGTGGCTACTTCCCATCCTCTCAGTGAAAACGTTCCTATGCTCTGTCACAGCACGGCTAATCATCTGTCGGTTCTCAATCAGGTTGGAATAGAATCCATTGATTCTTTTGCGTCTGTCACTAACGCCCAGCCCTCAGGAGTTTGAAGCACGTCACAGTCATTCAATCTCAGAATCCTACTCGGAATACCACAGACAAGGTTTAGACTTTCCGGATTCTCATGAATGCCGCCATCAATCCGGCTTATACCACGAAGATTCTGATTAAGGAATCTAAGAGATATTCATTCAATCTGATGTAGAACGGAGGTG
>NC_029777.3:63936541-63943185 GCF_000817695.3 Arachis duranensis
CAAAGTATGGACTATTATATATTGCTGGAAAGCCCTGGATGTCTACTTTCCAACGCCGTTGAGAGCGCGCCAATTGGACTCCTGTAGCTCCAGAAAATCCATTCCGAGTGCAGGGAGGTCAGGATCCAACAGCATCAGCAGTCCTTTTTCAGCCTAAGTTAGATTTTTGCTCAACTCCCTCAATTTCAGCCAGAAAATACCTGAAATCACAGAAAAATACACACACTCATAGTAAAGTCCAGAAATATGATTTTTGCCTCAAAACTAATATTATTCTACTAAAAACTAACTGAAACATGCTAAAATCTACATGAAATTACTCCCAAAAAGCGTATAAAATATCCGCTCATCAGCCAGCACCATGCCTGAGGCACAGGCCAATCACGCGTACGCGCACATGGCGCATACGCACTCTTTGACAAGTCCGCAGATCGACGCGCTAGCGCACCTTGTGCGCACGCGCCGATCGCCCTTGTGCACTCCTGGTACATTTTCTAGAGAGTTGGGCCACTCTCGTGCTTGCACTGAGCCTCCAGCCCACCACCTCTACCGCGTGCGCGCACTAGGCGCTAACGCGTCAATAAGTTCCCAACGCAAGGGACGCTCCCGCGCCCATGCCGTGCACGCGTCCCTCATCCTGCAGCAACCTCTAGGCCACTCTCCAGAGAGTTGAGCCAATCCCAGGCCCATCTCATGCCTGGGGCATAACCGCATTGCCGCGTGAGCGCACCTGCCGCGTGCGCGCACCTGCCGCGCACGCGCCAACATCCCTGCAGCCAACTTCTAGTACCTCTTCCATAGAGTTGTGCCGCCTCTGAGCCATCCTTGTGCCACCAGCACAAGCACATGGGCGCCCACGATCAATGTGCGCGCGCGCGCCATTACCCCATCCCGCTTCCTTGCGCGGGCGCGCACCGTGCGCGCACGCGTGGTAGACCGACGTAAACATAACAGGGGAGCACACTTTCTCCCTTCATTCTTCTTTTCCCTTTTTCTTCTTACCTCCTCTACTATCTACTACCATTTCTCCTTCCAAACACCCACCTCCTACCATCACCTCCGGCGACCACCCACCTCCGGTGGTTGATAAACCACTATTTTATAGTTTATATTGTGTTAATTGTGTGGTTTTGTCGTGATCTTTACCCACTTATTCATCAATTTAGCATGCATTTAGATTTCCTTCCTGAATTTATTACATGTTTGAAAATTGCTACCTAGAGACTTTAATTATTTAATTTTAATTCAACTTTATTCCATTCGATGCCGTAATCTGTGTGTCAAGTGTTTCAGGCTTTATAGGGCATGAATGAGACGGAGATTGGAGAGGAAGCTAGCAAAAATGGAAGGAACACAAGAATTTGAGGAGATAACCAGCGAAAAGTGACGCGGTCGCATAGCTCAAGCAACCGCGCGACGGAGCGCAAATCGCAGTGACGCGGCCACACGGATTGGAAAGCACAAGCAATGCGGTAGCGTGGGCGACGCGAACGCGTGAAGAGGAAAAGCGCTAGCGACGCGTCCGCATGGACGATGCGATCGCGTGACATGCGCAATCTGCATAAACTGCAGAATCTGAAACCAGCGACTTTGGACCCTATTTCGGCCCAGTTTTCGGCCCGGAACAGCAGACTAGTGTTAGAGAATATGCAGAAACAAGAGACACATTCATTGAGTAGTTTAGATCTAGTTTTTGACTTTCTTAGGTTTTTCTCTCTAGTTTTTAGAATTTTAATTTTCAATTGATCTTAGCATTGGAACATTGAGAAGAGTTATTTTCCTCATCAAGACTTCATCACCCTAGTTTGTTCTCTTAACTTGGTTTTATTCTTCCATGTTCTTTGTTATGTTCAATTTTGTCATTCAAATACTTTTATGATTAATTAATGCAAGGATTATTTCTTTTAATTTAATTTCCATTCCAATAATCATGTCTTCTTTTAATTCCTTTCATGTGCCATGAATTCTTTATTTACAATGCGTGAGTAGTTTTATTACTTGATGGGGAGTTGATTAAAGGGAACTCTTGAGTTGGAAGGATTGAAAGAAAAAAAATTTGTAATTGGGTTAAATGTTGGATTGCTATCCTGTCACCGACGCCAATTCCTTTAAACTAAATGGGTTGCAACTTGTGAACAGATCTGGCATTTCCACTTGTTTGACTTTCACTTATCTAGTAAGGGATAACCAAACAGAACAACTATTAATTATAAATTAATCTTACAATCACACCATCAATGATAGAGATTCTAACCAATCAATTCCCAGTCAAGGCCTCTTATCTTTATTATTTAAAATTCCTCAATTTAAATCCCAATTTACTTAGCTCAACTCTTTTTGGAATATCTGATTAATAGTACACCACACTTTTCTGCAACTCGTTGGGAGACGACCTGGGACTTAAAACTCCCAGTAATTTTAATTTAAACTTTCAGTGACATATTTCTAAATTGATAGGCAGATTTTTGGTAAGTTAAGAACTATACTTGCAACGTAACCATTTTAATAAATGTTTAATTCACCAGCTTCTGCATCCTCATCAATTTTTGGCGCCGTTGCCGGGGAGTTGCAATAGAGTGCTTATTTTATTAATTAGAATTTATTTATTTGCATTTTCTTTAATTTTGCTACTATGAGCTGCGTGTTTCTTCTGTCAAATGACACGTTCACTTCCTGATCCGCGCTTGCTAATATTCGATCCTGAAATTGAAAGAACAATTTCACGAATAAGGCAAGAACAACGCAGGTTAATCCGCTATGAGGGCGGATTTGAAAGTGAGTCTGTCGTAGGTTAGTCCGCTCTGAGGGTGGATCTGAAAGTGAATCTGAGGAAGAAACCAGCCCCCGTTCTACTGATTCGGTTGTTTTACGTGCAGAAAACATGGCAGCTAGAAGAATTACCATTCAGGAGGAAGGAGCTCCTGATTTTACACTGCAACCGTTTCAAGCGCATCATCCAGCGGTAGCTATGGATTTTGAAATAAAGACCGCACTGCTAAATTTGATGCCGAAGTTTCATGGCCTACCTGCTCAAGAGCCTATCAAGCACTTGAGAGATTTCCAGGCAGCTTGTTCTATTGTCAAGTGTGATGGCGCTGATGAAACTTCAATTCTGCTGAAAGCTTTTTCGTTCTCTCTTGAGGGAAAAGCAAGAGAGTGGTACTACACTCAACCTCTAGCAAACATATCCAACTGGGATACACTCAGAAAGGAGTTCCTGGAGAAATTCTTCCCATCTGAAGTTACTGATAAACTGAGGAAGGATATCTCTACAATTGTTCAGGATGACAATGAGACTCTCTTTGAATACTGGGAGCGCTTCAATAATCTTCTGGAAGCATGCCCCCACCACATGATTGACAAGATCGTGCTACTCAGCTATGTCACACAAGGTATGAGGCCCTAAGATCAGACCACATTGGAAAGTGCCAGCAATGGGTCTATGAAGAAGTACAAGACCACTAATGAAGCTTGGCAATTGATCAGTGATTTAGCTGAATCTACTCGGAACCACAGACAGAAGCAAGGCCGTTCAAGGGCCGTTGTAGGAGTATCTTCTGGCATAGAGACTGCTGCTCTAAATCGAAGCATCTGTGAAATGACCAACCTGCTAAAGCAAATGCAGTTAAATTAACAAGCTCAGCAAACTCAACCACAGCAAAACCAACAACTAGTTCCACAAAGAATTTACGAAATTTGTGCTGATTACAGCCATTACACTGATGAATGCCCGCAGCTCCAACAAGAAGACAACATGGTTGCATCCACTCACAAAAGTGGAAATAATAACCATGGATGGCAGGACAATTCAAACCAGAATTGGAAGGACAACAATAATAGGGGAGGCAGAGATAATCAGGGAAATCAGAGGTGGAATAATTACAAAAACAGGCAGCAAAATCAACCTTACTGAGTACCTCACCTAAGGCAAAACCAAGGACCACCGAACAACCAGCAGCAAACCTCTCAATTTACTCATTCTTCTGTATCTTCTAATGCAGAATTATTACAAGCTTTTGAGAAAAGACAACTGGCCATGGAAAATACCATCATGAATAGTATTAACGCCAGTCTGAATGGTTTCACCTCTACTCTGCAAGCTTTTATGACACAACTTGGTTCAGCACAAAATTCCAGTAACTAACCTTCAAGCACCACTGGAATCCCCTCTCAACCATTACCTAATCCAAAGGGAGGCATTAATGCCATCACACTGAGGTCCGAAACCACACTGTAGGAGAGGAATCAGGAGGACCCACGCTCACCAGAATACGCCTCAACTGAAGAGGTGGTAGAAATCGAAGATGTTGAAGAGGAAGAGGATATACAGGACATAGCTGAAGAAGAGATAGCATTATTACAGTTGCTGGAGTTGCTGAAGATGTTTTGGTGAACATTAAAGGGCTCACATTTCCCACTGATTTTTATATCTTGGAGATGCCCCATAATGATTCAGATAAGCCATCATCAATCCTACTTGGAAGACCATTCCTGAAGACATCAAAATTCAAATTGGATGCTTTTTCAGGGACATACTCCTTTGAAATAGATGGCCGCATAGTAATCTTCAATCTGAATGGAGTCATTGACAACCCCCCAGAAGATCGTTTTATCTTCCAGTGTGATGTCATAGACGAAAGTGTGGCTGAAGTTCAAAAGGAAGAGTTTGAAGAGAGGCACACTGGACAAGGTCCAAGTGTGGGGACCCTCTTAACTGACAATGAGGACACTTCGCCATTTTCACAAGCCCTAGATAACCCAGAGCCTGTCCATGATCAAAAGTTAGAATTGAAACCTCTCCCTCCACATCTCAAATATGCTTACCTTGAGGATGAGTAGAAGCTTCCGGTTATTATTGCAAGAGAACTGACTTCTCAACAAGAAGAACAGCTACTTGATGTGTTGAGGAAGCATAAGAAGGCAATAGGGTGGAGTTTGGCAGACATAGTGGGAATCAACCCTCAAATATGCGAGCACAAAATATTTTTTAGAAGAGGGAGCAAGACCTGTCCGTCAACCACAAAGAAGATTGAATCCTACCATCTTGGAAGTTGTCAAAAAGGAAGTGACCAGACTATTGGAGGCCGGTATCATATATCCCATTTCAGACAGTGAATGGGTAAGCCCAGTGCAAGTGGTGCCCAAGAAGTCCGGAGTCACTACAGTGAAAAATGAGCTTGAAGAGTCTGCATTGATTACAGACGTCTCAACCAAGCTACTCGTAAGGATCACTATCCACTTCCATTCATTGATCAAATGCTGGATCGCCTGTCAGGTAAATCACATTATTACTTTTTAGATGGTTACACAGGTTATTTCCAGATTCATATAGCTCCTGAAGATCAGGAAAAGACTACTTTTACATGTCCTTTTGGGACCTATGCTTATAAAAAATGCCCTTTGACTTGTGCAATGCACCAGCTACTTTCCAAAGGTGCATGATGAGTCTTTTCTCTGATCTTATTGAGGACTGTATGGAAGTTTTTATGGACGATTTTAGCGTTTTTCGTGATTCTTTTAACCTTTGCTTAGATGGATTATCTAGAGTATTAGATAGATGTATTAATACAAACCTTGTATTGAATTTCGAAAAATGCCACTTTTTGGTAAAGCAAGGGATTGTATTGGGACATGTGGTATCTAATAATGGCATTTCTGTAGACCCAGCAAAGGTGAAAGTTATTTCTAGTCTACCTTACCCCTCTTCTGTGAGGGAAGTCCGTTCGTTCCTTGGCCATGCAGGTTTCTATAGGAGATTTATTAAGGATTTTAGTAAGGTGGCACTTCCCTTATCCAGATTACTACAAAAGGATATTGAGTTTGAGTTCAGTGAGAATTGCAAACAAGCATTTGATAAGCTAAAGACTGCTCTAACTCAAGCTCCAATTGTGAGAGGACCCGATTGCAGCCAGCCATTTGAAATCATGTGCGATGCTTCCAACCATGCGGTAGGAGCGGCGCTGACTCAGCGAGAAGGTAAGAATCCTTTTGTTATTGCCTATGCGTCTAAGACTTTAGACACTACCCAGTCGAATTATACTACTACTGAGAAAGAGCTACTTGCTATTGTTTTTGCTCTGGATAAATTCCGGGCTTATTTACTTGGTACTAGAGTAGTAGTGTATTCGGACCATGCAGCTCTAAAGTATCTATTGGCTAAAAAGGAATCCAAACCAAGACTTATACGTTGGATACCGCTGTTACAAGAGTTTGATTTAGAAATCAAGGATAGGAGTGGTAATCAAAATTTAGTTGCAGACCACTTGAGTCGCCTTGAACATATTAAGGATGATTCTACTCCTATAGATGATAATTTTCCTTTTGACAACCTGCAAGCAGTATCTGAAGTAGTCCCTTGGTATGCACCTATTGCTAATTATTTAGTTAGCCGCACATTTCCTCCACATTTTTCTAAACATCAAAGAGACAAGCTGAAAAGCGAGTCTAAATATTATATATGGGATGACCCATATTTATGGAGATGTGGCGCTGACCAGATAATTAGACATTGTGTACCTCAATCAGAATTCCAGTCCATTTTAGAGGCGTGTCACTCATCTGAGAGTGGAGGACATTTTGGCCCTCAATGAACAGCTAGAAAGATCTTAGACTGTGGATTCTGGTGGCCTACTCTTTTTAGAGAT
>NC_029777.3:63943285-63943514 GCF_000817695.3 Arachis duranensis
TAAGGGTCGATCCCACGGAGATTGTTAGTATTGAAGCAAGCTATGGTCATCTTGTAAATCTTAGTCAGGCAAACTCAGATGGTAATGGTGATGAACGAAAATAACAAAAAGGTAAAGATAGAGATACTTATGTAATTCATTGGTAGGAACTTCAGATAAGCGCATGAAGATGCCTTCCCTTCCGTCTCTCTGCTTTCCTACTGTCTTCATCCAATCCTTCTTACTCCTT
>NC_029777.3:63945348-63947150 GCF_000817695.3 Arachis duranensis
CCCAGAGAGGGAACCAGAAGAACCAAGATTCCAAATACAATAGTATAATGTCCTACTTATAGATAACTAGTAGCCTAGGGTGTACAGAGATGAGTAAAAGACATAAAAATCCACTTCCGGGCCCACTTGGTGTGTGCTTGGGCTGAGCAATGAAGAATTTTCGTGTAGAGACTCTTCTTGGAGTTAAACGCCAGCTTTTATGCCAATTTGGGCGTTTAACTCCCATTTGGGTGCCAGTTCCAGCGTTTAACGCTGGGATTCCTGAGGGTGACTTTGAACGCCGGTTTGGGCCATCAAATCTTGGGCAAAGTATGGACTATCATATATTGCTGGAAAGCCCAGGATGTCTACTTTCCAACGCCGTTGAGAGCGCGCCAAATAGGTTTTTGTAGCTCCAGAAAATTCACTTCGAGTGCAGGGAGGTCAGAATCCAACAGCATCTGCAGTCCTTTTTAGCCTCTGAATCAGATTTTTGCTCAGGTCCCTCAATTTCAGCCAGAAAATACCTGAAATCACAGAAAAACACACAAACTCATAGTAAAGTCCAGAAATGTGAATTTTAACTAAAAACTAATAAAATATACTAAAAACTAACTAGATCATACCAAAAACATACTAAAAACAATGCCAAAAAACATACAAATTATCCGCTCATCAATCCCCGAGGTCCCTTTTAAACTCAAAAAGAGTGAATATCCGGAGATCCGACATGAGATTCGAAGAAGAGGTTGGGAAGTTCTTACCAACCCCATTCAACAAGTCGAAATCTTAATGGTTCAAGAGTTCTATGCCAATGCATGGATCACCAAGAACCACGATCAAAGTGTGAACCCAAACCCAAAGAATTGGCTTACAATGGTTCGGGGGAAATACTTAGATTTTAGTCCGAAAAATGTAAGGTTGGCATTCAACTTGCCCATGATGCAAGGAGATGAACACCCTTACACTAGAAGGATCAACTTTGATCAAAGGTTGGACCAAGTCCTCATAGACATATGTGAAGAGGGCGCCCAATGGAAGAGAGATTCAAGAGGAAAGCCGGTTCAACTGAGAAGGCATGACCTCAAGCCCGTAGCTAGGAGATGGTTGGAGTTTATCCAACGCTCAATCATTCCCACTAGCAACCGGTCCGAAGTTACTCTAGACCGGGCCATCATGATTCATAGTATCATGATCGGAGAAGAAGTAGAAGTTCATGAGGTTATAGCCCAAGAACTTTATAAGGTGGCGGACAAGTCCTCTACCTTGGCAAGGTTAGTCTTTCCTCATCTCATTTGTCATCTCTGTTATTCAGTTGGAATTGACATAGAGGGAGACATCCCCATTGATGAGGACAAGCCCGTCACTAAGAAAAGGATGGAGCAAACAAGAGATCCCACTCATCAGGAAATCCCTGAGATGCCTCAAGGGATGCACTTTCCTCCACAGAACTATTGGGAGCAACTGAACACCTCCCTAGGAGAATTGAGTTCCAACATGGGACAACTAAGGGTGGAGCACCAAGAACATTCCATCCTCCTCCATGAAATTAGAGAAGATCAAAGAATCATGAGAGAGGAGCAACAAAGGCAAGGAAGAGACATTCAGGAGCTCAAGCACTCCATAAGATCTTCAAGAGGAAGAACAAGCCGCCATCACTAAGGTGGACCCGTTCTTCAATTTCCATGTTCTTTATTTCTGTTTTTCGAAAAAATCATGCTTATGTTTATCTATGTTTGTGCCTTGTGATCATTAGTGTCTTAGTGTCTATGCCTTAAAGTTATGAATGTCCTATGAATCCATCACCTCTCTTAAATGAAAAA
>NC_029777.3:63948679-63949685 GCF_000817695.3 Arachis duranensis
AGTTCCAACATGGGACAACTAAGGGTGGAGCACCAAGAACATTCCATCCTCCTCCATGAAATTAGAGAAGATCAAAGAATCATGAGAGAGGAGCAACAACGACAAGGAAGAGACATTGAGGAGCTCAAGCACTCCATAAGATCTTCAAGAGGAAGAACAAGCCGCCATCACTAAGGTAGATCCGTTCTTTAATCTCCTTGTTCCTTATTTTCCTGTTTTTCGAAAATTATGCTTATGTTTACCTATGTTTGTGTCTCATGATCATCAGTGTCTTAGTGTCTATGCCTTAAAGTTATGAATGTCCTATGAATCCATCACCTTTCTTGAATGAAAAAATGTTCTTAATTGAAAAAGAGAAGAATTGCATGAATTTTAAATTTTATAACAGATTAATTATTTTGATGTGGTGGCAATACTTTTGTTTTTTGAATGTATGCTTGAGCAGTGCATATGTCTTTTGAATTTGTTGTTCATGAATGGTTGGCTCTTGAAAGAATGATGAAAAAGGAGACATGTTACTAAGGATCTTAAAAATCATAAAAATGATTCTTGAAGCAAGAAAAAGCTGTGAATACAAAAAAAAAAAGAGAAAAAGAAAGAAAAAGAAAAAAATAAAAGTGTGATCCAAGGCAAAAAGAGTGTGCTTAAGAACCCTGGACACCTCTAATTGGGGACTCTAGCAAAGCTGAGTCACAATCTGAAAAGGTTCACCCAATTATGTGTCTGTGGCATGTATGTATCCGGTGGTAATACTAGCAGATAATTTGTACGCTTTTTGGCATTGTTTTTAGTATGTTTTTAGTATGTTTTAGTTAGTTTTTAGTATATTTCTATTAGTTTTTAGTTAAAATTTACTTTTCTAGACTTTACTTTGAGTTTGTGTGTTTTTCTGTGATTTTAGATATTTTCTGGCTGAAATTGAGGGATGGTGCGCGAAATTGTGAACAATACTTTTTCACAACTCTCATAATCCCCGGTCATGAACCCCAAAAACTTGGTGTTCAAT
>NC_029777.3:63952167-63964157 GCF_000817695.3 Arachis duranensis
GGTGAAACCCTACATACAGCTTGCCATGGAAAGGAGTAAAAAGGATTGGATGAAGACAGTAGGAAAGTAGAGAGACGGAAGGGACAAAGCATCTCCATACGCTTATCTGAAATTCTCACCAATGAATTACATAAGTATCTCTATCTTTATCTTTATGTTTTATTCATACATTATCCATAACCATTTGAGTTTGCCTGACTAAGATTTACAAGGTAACCATAGCTTGCTTCATACCAACAATCTCTGTGGGATCGACCCTTACTCGCGTAAGGTTTATTACTTGGACGACCCAGTACACTTGCTGGTTAGTTGTGCGAAGTTGTGATAAAGAGTTGAGATTACAATTGTGCGTACCATGTTGATGGCGCCATTGATGATCACAATTTCGTGCACCAATCGACCTCCAGTTTCAGGTAACCCTCGAAACAACAAGGAATTGAGGAGATGACCAGCGAGAAGTCACGCGGTCACATGGCTCACGCGACCGCGCTAAATAGAAGAAATCAGAGTGACGCGTTCGCGTGCCTGACGCGACCGTGCAGATTGGAAGTTTCACGAACGACGCGAAAGCGTGGACGACGCGCACGCGTGATACGAAAAATGTTAAGTGACACGAACACGTTGACGACGCGGACGCGTGACGTGCGCGATCTACAGAATTACAAAAGTCACTGGCAGAGATTCTGGGCCACATTTCAACCCAGTTTTCGGTCCAGAAACACAGATTAAAGTCAGGGAACTTGTAGAGACTCATCATGCTTTCATAATTCACAATTTTAGTTTTAGATGTAGTTTTTAGTGAGAGAGGCTCTCTCCTCTCTCTTAGAATTTAGGATTAGGATTCCTCTTAAAGGATTTAGGATTTATTATTATTTCAACTTACAATTCTTCTGAGCTCCAGGTTTAATATTCCTTTATTTTGACTTCTCTTCTACTTTGAGACACTTTAATGCTTTTATTTGTATTTGATTTATGTTTCCTAATTGGCTAATGAACTTTTCCATGTTAGATTTTATTGCTTTGAATGTATGTTATTTGAGGTATTCCAGATATTTATGATTCTTATTTAGCTTTTTATATTATTGGCTTTAATTGATTAACTGGAAGCTCTTGAGTTATCAACTATTCATGATTGATTGTTATGTCGGCTAATTAACTGGAATTCCACTAACTCTAGTCTTTCCTTAGGATTTGGCTAGGACTTAGAAAATCTAACCAATTAGTTCACTTGACTTTCCCTTCGTTACGCAAAGGTTAACTAAGTGGGATCAACTTCCATTCTCATAGGAATAACTAGGATGGGACTTCCGAATTTTCATATCTTGCCAAGAGTTTATTTTATAGTTATTTATTTATTTCACTTATCATTTATCATACTTGTTCCTCATTCTCAAAACCCCCAAAATTTTACCTTTTTCATAGCCAATAATAAGACACACCTCCCTGCAATTCCTTGAGAAGATGACCCGAGGTTTAAATACTTCGGTTATTAATTTATTTAGGGGTTTGTTACTTGTGACAACCAAAACGTTTGTAAGAAAGGTTGATTGCTTGGTTTAGTAACTATACTTGCAACGAGAGTTTACTATAACTTCTAAACCATCAATCTTCAGTTCTTCAAATACCACACACAAGGTTTAGACTATCCGGATCTCAAGAATGCTGCCAATGGATTCTAGCCTATACCATGAAGATTCTAATCTCGGATTCAGATGCCCCATTTTCAGAGGGGAGTCGATGTGAATTGTTGATTAGAAACCCAAGAGATATACCTTCAAGCTTATCTTCATGTAGAACGGAAGTGGTTGTCAATCACGCGTTCATGAGTGAGAATGGTGATGAGTGTCACATAATCATCACAATCATCATGTTCTTGTGTACGACTGAATATCTTAGAATAAGAATAAGGATGAATTGAATAGAAGAACAATAGTACTTTGCATTAATACTCAAGGAACAGCAGAACTCCACACCTTAATCTATGGTGTGTAGAAACTCCACCGTTGAAAATATATAAGTGATGATAGTCCAGGCATGGCCAAATAGCCAGCCCCCAATGTGATCAAGAGATCCAAAGATGATCAAAAGATCCCAACATCCAAGATGTCTAATACAATAGTAAAAAGTTCTATTTATACTAAACTAGTTACTAGGGTTACAGAAACAAGTAAATGATGCAGAAATCCACTTCTGGGCCCACTTGATGTGTGTTTGGACTGAGCATTGAAGCTTTCGTGTGTAGAGACTTTTCTTGGAGTTAAACGCCAGTTTGCAACCTGTTTTGGGCGTTTAACTCTAGCTTGTAACCTGTTTCTGGCGTTTAACGCCAAAATAGGGCAGGAAGTTGGCATTTGAACGCCAGTTTGCATCATTAAAACTCGAGCAAAGTATAGACAATTATATATTTTTGGAAATCCCTGGATGTCTACTTTCCAACTCAATTAAGAGCATGCCATTTGGACTTCTGTAACTCCAAAAACTCCATTTCGAGTGCAGGGAGGTCTAAATCCAACAGCATCAACAGTCCTTTTTCAGCCTCTGAATCAGATTTTCGCTCAGGTCCCTCAATTTCAGCCAGAAAATACCTGAAATCACAGAAAAATACACAAACTCATAGTAAAGTCTAGAAATGTGAATTTTTCTTAAAAACTAATAAAAATAAACTAAAAAGTAGCTAGATCCTACTAAAAACTATCTAAAAATAATGCCAAAAAGCGTATAAATTATCCGCTCATCACAACACCAAACTTAAATGGTTGGTTATCCCCAAGCAACTGAAAACAAATTAGGATAAAAAGAAGAGAACATACAATGAATCTCACAATATCAATGAAACTTAGTCCCAATTAGATGAGCGGGGCTAGTAGCTTTTTGCTTCTGAACAATTTTGGCATCTCACATTATACTTTGAAATTCAGAATGATTGGCATCTATAGGAACTCAGAATTCCAGATAGTGTTATCGATTCTCCTAGTTTAGTATGTTGATTCTTGAACACAGCTACTTTATGAGTCTTGACCGATGCCCTAAGCACTTTGTTTTCCAGTATTACCACCGGATACATAAATACCACAGACACATAACTGGGTGAACCTTTTCAGATTGTGACTCAGCTTTGCTAAAGTCTCCAATTAGAGGTGTCCAGAGTTCTTAAGCACACTCTTTTGCTTTGGATCATTACTTTAACCACTCAGTCTTAAGCTTTTCACTTGGACCTTCATGACACAAGCCCATGGTTAGGGACAGCTTGATTTAGCCGCTTAGGTCTGGATTTTATTCCCTTGGGCCCTCCTATCCATTAATGCTCAAAGTCTTGGATCCTTTTTACCCTTGCCTTTTGTTTTAAAGGGCTATTGGCTTTTACTGCTTGCTCTTTTTCTTTTTCTTTCTTTTTCTTTTTCGCCATTTTTCTCTTTTTTTTCACTATTTTTCTTGCTTCAAGAATCAGTTTTATGATTTTTTAGATTATCAATAACATTTCTCTTTGTTCATCATTCTTTCAAGAGCCAACAATTTTAACATTCATAAACTTCACTATAAAAAATATGCACTGTTCAAGCATTCATTCGGAAAACAAAAAGTATTGCCACCACATCAAAATAATTAAACTAATTTCAAGATAAAATTTGAAATCCAAGTACTTCTTGTTCTTTTGTAATTAAGCACATTTTTCATTTAAGAGAGGTGAAGGATTCATGGAATTATTCATAGCTTTAAGACCTAGACACTAGACACTAATGATCATGTAGTGAAGACACAAACATAGACAACACATAAAGCATAAAATTTGAAAAACAGAAAAATAAGAACAAGGAAATTAAAGAACGGGCCCACCTTAGTGATGGCGGCTAGTTCTTCCTCTTGAAGATCCAATGGAATGCCTAAGCTCCTCTATGTCTCTTCCTTGCCTTTGTTGCTCGTCCCTCAGAGCTCTTTGATCTTCTCTAATCGCATGGAGAATGATGGAGTGCTCTTGGTGCTTCACCCTTAGTTGGTCCATATTGTAACTCAAGCCTTCCAAAGAGGTGTTGAGTTGCTCCCAATAGTTGTGTGGAGGAAAATGCATCCCTTAAGGCATCTCAGGGATTTCATGAGGATTTCTTCATGCTCTTGTTGAGGTCCATGAGTGGGCTCTCTTGTTTGCTCCATCCTTTTCTTAGTGATGGGATTGTCCTCTTCAATGAGGATGTCTCCTTCTATGTCAATCTCGGCCAAATTGCATAGGTGACAAATGAGATAAGGAAAGGCTAACCTTGCCAAAGTAGAGGACTTGTCAGCCACCTTGTAGAGTTCTAGAGGTATGATCTCATGAACTTCCACTTCCTCCCAAATCATGATACTATGGATCACGATTGCCCGATCCACAGTCACTTCAGATCGGTTGCTAGTAGGAATGATGGAGCGTTGGATGAACTCCAACCATCCTCTAGCCACAGGCTTAAGGTCCGGTCTTCTCAATTGAACCGGATTGCCTCTTGAGTCTCTTTTCCAATGAGCTCCTTCCACACATATGTCCATGAGGACTTGGTCCAACATTTGATCAAAGTTTACCCTTCTAGAGTAGGGGCGTGCATTTTCTTGCATCATTGGCAAGTGGAACGCCAACCTTACATTTTTCAGACTGAAATCTAAGTATTTCCCCCGAACCATTGTAAGCCAATTCTTTGGATTCGGGTTCATACTTTGATCATGGTTCCTAGTGATCCATGCATTAGCATAGAACTCTTGAACCATTAAGATTCTGACTTGTTGAATAGGGTTGGTGAAAACTTCCCAACCTCTTCTTCGGATTTTATGTCGGATCTCCGGATACTCATTCTTTTTTAGCATGAATGGGACCTCAGAGATCACCTTTTTCTTGGCCACAACTTCATAGAAGTGGTCTTGATGGACCTTGGAGATGAATCTCTCCATCTTCCATGACTCAGAGGTGGAAGATTTTGCCATTCCTTTCCTCTTTCTAGAGGTTTCTCCGGCCTTAGGTACCATAAATGGTTATAGAAAAACAAAATACCAATGCTTTTATCACACCAAACTTAAATGGAGGAGATAGAGGGAGATAGAGGTTTGGCCAAGGGGGTAGGAGAGTGTTTGTAATGTATGAAAATGAAGGAGTGAAGAGGGGTATTTATAGGGAAAGAGAGGAAGAGTGGCCGAATGGAATTGGGTGGGTTTAGGAGGGAAGAGATATGGAAGTGATTGGTGAAGAGAATATAGGGTAGAGGATATGATTTGATTGGTGAGTGGTGTTTTGGGTAGAGTGTTATAGTTATGTGTGAGGGAGAGAAAGAGAGAGGGGGTAGGTGGGGATCCTGTGGGGTCCACAGATCCTGAAGGGTCAAGGATTTCTCATCCCTGCTCCAATTAGGCGTGTAAACGCCCTTAGTGTGCAATCCTGGCGTTTAACGCCAGACTGCTGCTTGTTTCTCGCGTTAAACGCCAGCTTTTATTCTTTTCCTGGCGTTAAACGCCGAGCTGCAACCTATTTCTGGCATTCAACGCCAGTTTGTTGCTTCTTTCTAGCGTTTAACGCCAATCTGGTGCTTCTTTCTGGCGTTTAACAACCAGAATGGTGCCAGACTGGGCGTTAAATGCCCATTCTGCTACCCTTACTCGCGTATAAACACCAGTAAGTTTCTCCTCCAGGGTGTGCTGTTTTTAATGTTGTTTTTTATTTTTCTTTAATTTTTGCAGTTATTTTTGTGACTCCACATGATCATCAACCTAAAAAAAAGAAAATAACATAGATAAATAAAATTGGGTTGCCTCCCAATAAGCTCTTCTTTAATGTCAATAGCTTGACAGTAAGCTCTCATGGAGCTTCACAAATGTTCAGAGCATTGTTGGGACCTCCCAACACCAAACTTAGAGTTTGAATGTGGGGGTTCAACACCAAACTTAGAGTTTGGTTGTGGCCTCCCAACACCAAACTTAGAGTTTGACTATGGGGGCTTTGTTTGACTCTGCATTGAGAGAAGCTTTTCTTGCTTCCTCTCTATGGTTACAGGGGGACATCCTTGAGTTTTAAACACAAGGTAATCCTCATTCAATTAAAGGATCAACTCTCCTCTGCCCACATCAATCACAGTTTTTCCTATGACTAGGAAGGGTTTTCCAAGGATGATGGATTCATCCTCATCCTTCCCAGTGTCTAGGATTATGAAATCAGCAGGAAAAGGCCTTTGACCTTTACTAGCACGTTTTCTACCTGTCCATAAGCCTTTTTCATGAATTTGTCTGTCATCTCTAATGAGAATTTGGCAGCCTGTACCTCAAAAATTTCCAATTTTTCTATTACAGAGAGTGGCATTAAGTTTATGCCTGACCTCAGGTCATACAGAGCTTTCTCAAAGGTCATGGTGCCTATGGTACAGGAAATTAAGAATTTATTAGGATCTTATTTCTTTTGAGGTAATGTGTACCTAACCAAGTCATTCAGTTTATTGGTGAGCAAGGGGGGTTCATCCACCCAAGTCTCATTACCAAATAACTTGGCATTTAGCTTCATGATTGCTCCAAGGTACTTAGCAACTTGCTCTTCAGTAATATCTTCATCCTCTTCAGAGGAGGAATAGTCACCAGAGCTCATGAATGGCAGAAATAGGTTCAATGGAATCTCTATGGTCTCTAGATGAGCCTCAGATTCCTTAGGTTCCTCAAATGGGAACTCTTTTTTGTCCAGAGAATGTCCCATGTGGTCTTCCTCATTGGGATTCACGTCCTCCTCCTTCTCTCTAGGTTCGGCCACACCAAGTAAGGTTATGGCCTTGCACTCTCTTTTTGGATTCTCTTCTGTATTGCTTGGGAGAGTACTAGGAGGAGTTTCAGTGACTCTTTTACTCAGTTGGCCCACTTGTGCCTCCAAGTTTCAAATGGAGGACCTTGTTTCGTTCATGAAACTTAGAGTGGCCCTAGATAGATCAGAGACTATATTTGCTAAGCTAGAGGGGCTCTGCTCAAAATTCTCTATCTGTTGCTGAGAGGATGATGGAAAAGGCTTGCTATTGCTAAACCTGTTTCTTCCACCATTATTAAAGCCTTGTTGAGGCTTTTGTTGGTCCTTCCATGAGAAATTTGGATGATTTTTCCATGAGGGATTATAGGTGTTTTCATAGGCTTCTCCCATGTAATTTACCTCTGCCATTGCAGGGTTCTCAGGATCATAAGCTTCTTCTTCAAAAGATGCTTCTTTAGTACTATTGGATGCATTTTGCAATCTATTCAGACTCTGAGAAATCAAATTGACTTGTTGAGTCAACATTTTGTTCTAAGCCAATATGGCATTCAGAGCATCAATTTCAAGAACTCTCTTCCTCCGAGGCATCCCATTATTCACAGGATTCCTTTCAGAGGTGTACATGAACTGGTTATTTGCAACCATTTCAATGAGTTCCTGAGCTTCTGTAGGCATTTTCTTCAAGTGAATAGATCCACATGTAGAATGGTCTAATGACATCTTAGATAATTCAGATAGACCATCATAGAATATATCCAGGATGGTCCATTCTGAGAGCATGTCAGAATAACACTTTTTGGTCAGTTACTTGTATCTTTCCCAAGCTTCATAGAGGGATTCGCCTTCTTTCTGCCTGAAGGTTTGAACATCCACTCTAAGCTTGCTCAGCTTTTGAGGAGGAGAGAATTTGGCTAAGAAAGCCGTGACCAGCTTAGCCCAAGAGTTCAGGCTATCTTTAGGTTGAGAGTCCAACCATATTCTAGCTCTATCTCTTACAGCAAAAGGGAACAGCATAAGCTTGTAGACCTCGGGATCAACTCCATTGGTCTTAACAGTATCACAGATCTGCCAGAATTTAGTTAAGAATTGAAAAGGATCTTCTGATGGAAGTGCATGAAACTTGCAATTCTGTTGCATCAGAGAAACTAATTGAGGCTTTAGCTCAAAATTGTTTGCTCCAATGGCAGGGATTGAGATGCTTCTTCCATGAAAGTTGGAATTTGGTGCAGTGAAGTAACCAAGCATCTTCCTTGCATTATTGTTGGGTTCGGCCATTACTTCTTTTTCGAGATTCTCTGTAAGATTTTCTCTGGATTGTTGTGCTTTAGCTTCTCTTAGCTTCTTCTTCAGAGTCCTTTCAGGTTCAAGGTCAGCTTCAACAAGAATGTCCTTGTCCTTGCTCCTGCTCATATGAAAAAGAAGAGGACAGAAGAGGAAGAGGAATCCTTTATGTCACAGTATAGAGATTCCTTTATGTGAGTGGAAGAGAAGAAGAATAAGAATGAGGAAAAGAGAAAAATTCGAACACAGAGGGAGAAGAGAGGGTTCGAATTATAAGTAGAAGAGAAGTGCAAGTAGATAAATAAAATAAATAGAAAGAGATGAGAGAGAGAGTTTTCAAAAATAATTAAAAGGAAAAAGAAAAATATTTTTGTTTTTATTTTAAACTTTAGTTAGAATTCGAAAATTAAAAGAAGAAATAGAATAAAATTAAAATTTAAAACAATTAGTTAATTAAAAAGAATTTTGAAAAAAGAAGAAGGTGATTTTCGAAAATTAGAGAGAGAAAAGAAGTTAGGTGGTTTTGAAAAATATAAGAAATAGTAAAACAAACAAAAAGTCAATTAGTTAATTGAAAAAGATTTGAAAATCAATTTTGAAAAGATAAGAAGTTAGAAAAGATTTTTGAAATCAAAATTTAAAGAGATATGATTGAAAAAGATTTGATTAAAAAGGTGATGACATGTCATCATATACCTATTTTTCTATGCTTTTCATACAAGAAATTGATGATTTGTGCTTAAATATTGAATGCTTTTATACTTAAATGATATATTTTCTTGATATTTTAATTTTATAAATCTTGTAGGAAATAAGAAGAAAAAGAAGCAAAGAAGCACAAAAAAAGGGAGAAAAAAATTGCTCCCCCAAATGCTTTCACCAAGGTTCGAACACAAGACCTCCAAGGAAGCCAAGCCTTATGCGTGAATTAGGTGCCAAGGAAACCAAGGAAAAATTGCAGCAACTTCCTCCACTGAGTTTCGAACATGGGACTTCACCATTGGCAACATTGCCCTGCCCTCCACAAGGGCAGGGCAGCATTTTGTGGTGCATGGCCAGCGCACAACACTGACGCGCACCAAGGGAGTCTCGGCCTGCAAGCACGCACGCACAGGCAGCTTGGCGCACCATGACAACTCTGCCCTGCCTCCACAAGGGCAGGGCAGCATCCTGCAGCATCTTGAATGCACCAAGCATGCACGCAACAAGGGCCGCACGAACCATTTCCTACTCTGTCCTCCACAAGGGCAGGGCAGCCTCCTGGGAGCAACATATGGGCCAAAATCAACCAAAATTCAATTTAATTCAATTCCTCACCAAATTGAATCAAGGCCAACTAAACCCATTTCTCCTCAAATCCAAAGCAAGCAAAGCCCACTCAAAGGCACAAGAACAAGCTAGATTAGGAATTTCATTTTGTGAATTTATTTTTAATTTCAATTTCATTTTATTTTTATTTTGTAAAAAGCCTATATAAAGGGCATCACTCTCATTTCAGAGGGGGAGCTGAATTAGGAGGGCTAGCTCCACTAGGGAGTATTAGGATTTGAGAGCTCTCTCTCTTAGTTTTCATTTCTGTTTTGAAATTTTGGATTGAGGTTGGAGGAATTCTGTTTCAATCTTTAATCTGAAATCCATCTTTGTTCATCTTCTGCATAATTTCTAAGAATTGAAAGTTGAATCTACATTCTCATTTACGGCTTCCATCTTTCTTTCTTCTTCAATCTACTTTCTACTTTGATCAAGGAAGGGATTGAGATCTAGACTTGTTTTCTAGTCTCTTTGATTTCCTGAGATCTTCAATCTCATTTGGCAATTAAACTGAATTTAATTTCTATTTGCTTCTTCAAGCAATTCTTCTTTTTGTTTAAGATTTGTTGCAAGTTACTCTTCTGCTTGATTGCTCCTTACATTCTCTTGTTGAATTTTAATTCCCAGCACCCAAGTCCTTTTACTTTTCATGCAATTTAATTATTCTGCAATTATTCTAAGTGCTGCTTATTGCTTTCCTTTAAATTCCCTGCACCCAATCCCCTTTAAATTTAATGCAATTTACGTTTCTTGTCATCTAAGATTCTTGCAATTTACATTGCTTGCTCTTTAAGCTTCCTGCCTATTTACATTCTGCAATTTAAGTTCACTGCTATTTACATTCTGCTGCAACAATTCTCACTCACCAATGTTAGCTTGACTAAACTAATCACCCACTAAAGTTGCTTGATCCATCAATCCCTGTGGGATCAACCTCACTCTTGTGAGTTATTACTACTTGATGCGACCCGGTACACTTGCCGGTGAGTTATGTGTGTTGGAAATTCGTTTTTCCACAAAAACACCATCAAAAGATATGATTGAAAAGATATGATTAAAAAGGTATGATTGAAATTTATTTTGAAAAATATTTGAAAAAGAAATTTAGAAAGATTTGATTTTGAAAATTAAAGTTAATGACATGACTAACAAGAAACTAAAAGATATGATTCTAGAATTTAAAGGTTGAACCTTTCTTAACGAGAAAGTAACAAACTTGAAATTTTTGAATCAATCACATTAATTGTTAGTAAAGTTTTTGAAAATTATGAAATAAAGACAAGAAAAAGATTTTGAAAATCAATTTTTAAAAATTTTTCGAAAAACATGAAATAAAAATAAAAAAGATTTGATATTGAAAAATATTTTGAAAAGATAATTTTTTTGAAATTGAAATCTTGACTTGACTAACAAGAAATAACTTATTTTAAAAAAATTTTACTAAGTCAACCCAAAGATTTCGAAATTTATGAGTGAAATAAGGAAAAGATATTTTTTGTTTTTTTTTTAATTTAATGAGGAAAGAGAAAAACCACAAAATGACTCAACACATACAAATTTTGGATCAAAACAAATAATGCATGCAAGAACACAATGAATGTCAAGATGAACACCAAGAACACTTTGAAGATCATGATGAACATCAAGAACTTATTTTTGAAAAATTTTCAAGAAAAGAAAAACATGCAAGACACCAAACTTAGAGATTTTTCATGTTTAGACACTATGAATTCAAAAATGCATATGAAAAACAACAAAAGACACAAAACAAGAAAATATAAAAATCAAACAAGGAGACTCATTAAGAACAACTTGAAGATCATGAAGAATGCAATGCATGAATTTTTCGAAAAAGGTACAAATTTTAAAAACATGCAATTGACACCAAACTTAAAAATTGACTCTAGACTCAAACAAGAAAAACAAAATATTTTTTTTGGTTTTTATGATTTTATTAATTTTCTTTTTTTGGATTTTTCGAAAATTATTTTGGAAAAACGAAAAAGAAGAAAAAAATTTTGAAAGATTTTTTAAAACATTTTGAAAATAAAATAAAGGTTGAAACAAGAAAAAAATTACCTAATCTGAGCAACAAGATGAACCGTCAGTTGTCCAAACTCGAACAATCCCCGACAACGGCGCCAAAAACATGGTGCACAAAATTGTGATCTCAATGCCGCCAACAACTTGGTATGCACAATTGCTCTTTTTTCACAACTTCGCACAACTAACCAGCAAGTGCACTGGGTCATCCAAGTAATAAACCTTACGTGAGTAAGGGTCGATCCCACGGAGATTGTCAGCTTGAAGCAAGCTATGGTCATCTTGTAAATATCAGTCAGGCAGATTCAAATGATTATGGAGTTTTGATAATTAAAAGATAAATAAACATAAAATAAAGATAGAGATACTTATGTAATTCATTGGTGGGAATTTCAGATAAGCGTTTGGAGATGCATTATTCCTTCTGAATCTCTGCTTTCCTACTGCCTTCATCCAATCCTTCATACTCCTTTCCATGGCAAGCTGTGTGTTGGGTGTCACCATTGTTAATGGCTACTTCCCGTCCTCTCAGTGAAAATGGTTGATGAGCGGATAATTTATACGCTTTTTGGCATTATTTTTAGTATGTTTTTAGTATGTTTTAGTTAGTTTTTATTAT
>NC_029777.3:63964229-63968056 GCF_000817695.3 Arachis duranensis
TTTTTCTGTGATTTCAGGTATTTTCTGGCTGAAATTGAGGGACCTGAGCAAAAATCTGATTCAGAGGCTGAAAAGGACTACAGATGCTGTTGGATTCTGACCTCCCTGCACTCGAAGTAGATTTTCTGGAGTTACAGAAGCCCAATTGGCACGCTCTCAATTGCGTTGGAAAGTATACATCCTGGAATTTCCAGCAATATATAATAGTCCACACTTTGCCCGAGATTCGATGGCCCAAACTGGCGTTCCAAATCAGCTCAAGACTGCCCGACGTTAAACGCCGGAACTGGCACAAAAGTGGGAGTTAAACACCCAAACTGGCACAAAAGCTGGCGTTTAACTCCAAGAAAAGTCTCTACACATGAAAGCTTCATTGCTCAGCCCAAGCACACACCAAGTGGGCCCAGAAGTGGATTTTTATGTCATTTACTCATTTTTGTAAAATCTAAGCTACTAGTTCTCTATAAATAGGACATTTTGCTATTGTATTTTCATCTTGGTTCTTCTGGTTCCCTCTCTAGGGCCGAAGCCAATGATCACCATTATCACTTATGTATTTTCAACGGTGGAGTTTCTACACACCATAGATTAAGGTGTGGAGCTCTGCTGCACCTCGAGTATTAATGCAATTACTATTGTTCTTCTATTCAATTCAGCTTATTCTTGTTCTAAGATATTCATTTGCACCCAAGAACATGATGAATGTGATGATTATGTGGCGCTCATCATCATTCTCACTTATGAACGCGTGCCTGACAACCACTTCCGTTCTACATGCAAACAAGGCTTGAATGTTTATCTCTTGGATTCCTTAATCAGAATCTTCGTGGTATAAGCTAGAATTGATGGAATCCCTTAATCAGAATCTTCGTGGTATAAGCTAGAATCCATTGGCGGCCATTCTTGAGAATCCGGAAGGTCTAAACCTTGTCTGTGGTATTCTGAGTAGGATTCAAGGATTGAATGACTGTGACGAGCTTCAAACTCGCAATTGTGGGGCGTTAGTGACAGACGCAAAAGAATCACTGGATTCTATTCCGACATGATCGAGAACCGACAGATGAATAGCCGTGCTGGGACAGAGCGCGTTGAACATTTTCACTGAGAGGATGGGACTGTAGACACTGACAACGGTGATGCCCAACATACAGCTTGCCATGGAAAGGAGTAAGAAGGATTGGATGAAGACAGTAGGAAAGCAGAGAGATGGAAAGGACAAAGCATCTCCACACGCTTATCTAAAATTCTCACCAATGAATTGCATAAGTATCTCTATCTTTATTTTATGTTTTATTCATCTTTTAATTATCAATCCTCCATAACCATTTGAATCCGCCTGACTAAGATTTACAAGATGACCATAGCTTGCTTCATACCAACAATCTCCGTGGGATCGACCCTTACTCGCGTAAGGTTTATTACTTGGACGACCCAGTGCACTTGCTGGTTAGTTGTGCGAAGTTGTGATAAAGAGTTGAGATTGCAATTGAGCGTACCATGTTGATGGCGCCATTTATGATCACAATTTCGTGCACCAAGTTTTTGGTGCCGTTGCCGGGGATTGTTCGAGTTTGGACAACTGACAGTTCATCTTGTTGCTTAGATTAGGTATTTTTCTTCAGAATTTTTAAGAATGAATTCTAGTGTTTCAAGGTGATGTTTTCATCATCACCAAAGCTGATTGATTCTCATCAATTTAGCTCTTGAATGCAATGTCCTGCTGAAGCTTGGCTAGCCATGTCTAATTCCTTTAGACTAAAGCTTTTGGCTAGCCATGTCTAAACTTTTTAGACTAAAGCTTTAGACTAACATTGCATGATTCCTGGAATTCTTATTAAAAATTTTGAATCTCTTTATTTTCTTTTCCATATAATTTTCGAAAAATCCAAAAAAATTTATAAAATCTTAAAATCAAAAATATTTTTATGTTTCTTGTTTGAGTCTAGTGTCTAATTTTAAGTTTGGTGTCAATTGCATGTCTGTATTCTTCTAATTTTCAAAAATTACATGCATTATATTCTTCATTGATCTTCAAGTTGTTCTTGATGATTTCCTTGCTCTGATCTTTAAATTCTCTTGCCTTGAGTATTTTGTTGTTTCTCATATGCATTCTCAATTTGTTAGTAGTATACAAACTTCTAAGTTTGGTGTCTTGCATGCGTTGTTTATTTGATTTTAGTTGCATTTTAATTATTCCTAATCATTAAAAATTCAAAAAAAAATTTCTTTGTGTCTTTTCAAGTCAATAATATAGAGAATTGAAGATTCAGAACATACAGCAGAGGAATTACACAAAAAAAGCTGGGCGTTCAAAACGCCCAGTGAGGAAGGAAAACTGGCGTTTAAACGCCAGCCAGGGTGCCTGGCTGGGCGTTTAACGCCCAAAAAGGTAGAGTTTTGGGCGTTAAATGCCAGAATGGATACCATTCTGGGCGTTTAACGCCAGGATGGCACAAGAGGGAAGATTTTGTTTTTAATTCAAATTTTTTTCAAGTTTTCATAATTTTTCAAAATCAAATCTTTTTCAAATCATATCTTTTCAATCATATATTTTCAAAAACAATTTCTTTCCATTTTCAAAAATACTTGCTAACAATTAATGATTTGATCCAACATTTCAAGTATGTTGCCTTTTCTGTTGAGAAAGGTTTAATGTCTGAATCATATCTTTTCTTGTTAGCCAAGTCATTAATTTTCAAAATCAAATCTTTTTAAATTGTTTTTCAAATCATATCTTCTCAATCATATCTTTTTAAAACTATATCTTTTCAATCATATCTTTTATCACATTTTTTTAAAATTAATTTTTCAATCATATCTTTTTGATTTCTAATTTCAAAATCTTTTTCAATTTCACTTAATTTCTTTCCCAATCTCAGTTCTCAAAAATCAATTACCATTTTTCAAAATTTCTTTTAATTAATTCACTTTAATTTTTGAAAATTTCTTCCCCTCTTCTCACATCCTTCTATTTATGGACTAACACTCCTCCTCAATGCACAATTCGAACTCTATCTCTCTTGATAAGTTTGAATTCTTCTACCTCCTCCTTCTATTCTTCTTTTCCTCTGACACCTCAATGAATCTCTATACTGTGACATAGAGGATTCCATATTTTCTTGTTCTCTTCTCTTTCATATGAGCAGGAGCAAGGACAAAACCATTCTTGTTGAGGCTGACCCTGAACCTGAAAGGACCCTGAAGCGAAAGCTAAGAGAAGCTAAAGCACAACTCTCTGTAGAGGACCTAATAGAAATCTTCAAACAAGAATAAGACATGGCAGCCGAAAACAACAATAATGCCAACAATGCAAGGAAGGTGCTTGGTGACTTTACTGCACCTACTCCCGACTTCTATGGGAGGAACATCTCTATCCCTACCATTAGAGCAAACAACTTTGAGCTTAAGCCTCAATTAGTTTCTCTAATACAACAGAATTGCAAGTTCCATGGACTTCCATTGGAAGATCCTCATCAGTTTTTAGCTGAATTCTTGCAAATATGTGACACTGTCAAGACTAATGGGGTTGACCCTGAGGTCTACAGACTTATGCTATTCCCTTTTGCTGTAAGAGACAGAGCTAGGATATGGTTGGACTCACAACCTAAAGAAAGCCTGAACTCTTGGGAAAAGCTAGTCAATGCCTTCTTGGCAAAGTTCTTTCCACCTCAAAAATTGAGTAAGCTTAGAGTGGAAGTCCAAACCTTCAGACAGAAGGAAGGTGAATCCCTCTATGAAGCTTGGTAAAGATACAAACAATCAATTAGAAAGTGTCCTTCTGACATGCTTTCTAAATGGAGCATCATAGGTATTTTCTATGATGGTCT
>NC_029777.3:63968100-63968347 GCF_000817695.3 Arachis duranensis
GGAATGCAAGCTGCACCAGGCAGTACTAAGGACGCTTCATCTGAAGAAGAAGCTTATGATCCTGAGAATCCATCAATGGAAGAGGTGAATTACATGGGAGAACCATATGGAAACACCTATAATCCTTCATGGAGAAATCATCCAAATCTCTCATGAAAGGATCAATAGAGACCTCAACAAGGTTTCAACAATAATAATGGTGGAAGAAATAGGTTTAGCAATGGCAAGCCTTTTCCATCATCTTCTC
>NC_029777.3:63968512-64013759 GCF_000817695.3 Arachis duranensis
TGAGTAAGAAAGTTACTGAACTCCCTCCTAGTTCTCTTCCAAGCAATACAAAAGAGAATCCAAAAGGAGAGTGTAAGGCCATCAACATGGCCGAATTTGGAGAGGAGAAAGAGCCAGTGAGCGCCACTGAGGAAGACCTCAATGGACGCCCACTGGCCTCCAATGAGTTCCCTAATGAGGAACCATGGGAATCTGAGGCTCACACTGAGACCATAGAGATTCTATTGGATTTACTTCTGCCATTCATGAGCTCTGATGAGTATTCTTCCTCTGAAGAGGACGAAGATGTCACAGAAGAGCAAGTTGCTAAGTACCTTGGAGCAATCATGAAGCTAAATGACAAGTTATTTGGTAATGAGACTTGGGAGGATGAACCCCTTTGCTCACCAAAGAACTGGATGCCTTGACTAGGCAGAGATTACCTCAAAAGAGACAGGACCCTGGGAAGTTCTCAATACCTTGTACCACAGGCACCATGACCTTTGAGAAGGCTCTGTGTCACCTAGGGTCAAGCATAAACCTCATGCCTCTCTCTATAAAGGAGAAGCTAGGGATCTTTGAGGTGCAAGCTACAAGAATCTCACTAGAGATGGCAGATAATTCAAGAAAACAAGCTTATGGACTTGTAGAGGATGTTCTGGTAAAGGTTAAAGACCATTACATCCCTATTGATTTCATAGTCCTAGAGACTAGGAAGTGCATGGATGAATCCATCATCCTTGGCAGACCCTTCCTAGCCACAGCAAAGGCTGTGATTGATGTTGGCAGAGGAGAATTGATCATTCAAGTGAATGAAGAATCCTTTGTGTTTAAGGCTCAAGGATACCCCTCTGTAACCATGGAGAAGAAGCATGAAGAGCTTCCCTCAAAACAGAGTCAAACAGAGCCCCCACAGTCAAACTCTAAGTTTGGTGTTGGGAGGCCACAACCAAACTCTAAGTTTGGTGTTGGGAGGTTCCAACATTGGTCTGAACATCTGTGAGGCTCCATGAGAGCCCACTGTCAAGCTACTGACATTAAAGAAGTGCTTGTTGGGAGGCAACCCAATGTTATATTTATCTATTTTCCTTTGTTATTTTATATTTTTTTATAGGTTGATGATCATGGGAAGTCACAAAATCAATTGAAAAAGCAAAAACAGCATGAAAAATAGAAAGAAAAATAGCACACCCTGGAGGAAAATTTGCTGGCGTTTAAATGCCAGTGAAGATAGCAAAATGGGCGTTTAACGCCCAGTCTGGCACCATTATGGGCGTTTAACGCCAGAAAGAGGCACCAAAGGCAAGGAAGAGACATTGAAATTAGAGAAGATCAAAGAATCATGAGAGAGGAGCAACAAAGGCAAGGAAGAGACATTGAGGAGCTCAAGCACTCCATAAGATCTTCAAGAGGAAGAACAAGCCGCCATCACTAAGGTGGACCCGTTCTTTAATCTCTTTGTTCTTTATTTTTCTCTTTTTTTTTTTGAAAACTATGCTTTATGTTTTATTTATGTTTGTGTCTTATGATCATTAGTGTCTTAGTGTTTATGCCTTAAAGTTATGAATGTCCTATGAATCCATCACCTTTCTTAAATGGAAAATGTTCTTAATTGAAAAAGAGAAAAATTGCATGAATTCTGAATTTTATAACGGATTAATTATTTTGATGTGGTGGAAATACTTTGACTTCTGAATGTATGCCTGAACAGTGCATATGTATTTTGAATTTGTTGTTCATGAATGTTGGCTCTTGAAAGAATGATGAAAAAAGGAGACATCATACTGAGGATCTGAAAAATCGTAAAAATGATTCTTGAAGCAAGAAAAAGCAGTGAATACAAAAAAAAGAGAGATTATGTGCGAAAAAAAAAAAGAGAGAAAGCAAGCAGAAAAAACCCAATAGCCCTTTAAACCAAAAGGCAACGGTAAAAATAAAGTCGTGATCCAAGGCAAAAAGAGTGTGCTTAAGAACCATGGACACCTCTAATTGGGGACTCTAGCAAAGCTGAGTTACAATCTGAAAAGGTTCACCCAGTTATGTGTCTGTGGCATGTATGTATCCGGTGGTAATACTGGAAGACAGAGTGCTTTGGGCCACGGCCAAGACTCATAAAGTAGTTGTGTTCAAGAATCATCATACTTAACTAGGAGAATCAATAACACTATCTAGATTCTGAGTTCCTATAGAAGCCAATCATTCTGAATTTCAAAGGATAAAGTGAGATGCCAAAACTGTTCAGAGGCAAAAAGCTAAAAGCCCCGCTCATCTAATTAATACTGATCTTCATACTTCTATGGTTTCAGGTATTTTCTGGCTGAAATTGAGGGACCTGAACAAAAATCTGATTCAGAGGCTGAAAAGGACTGCAGATGCTGTCGGATTCTGACCTCCCTGCACTCAAAGTGGATTTTCTGGAGTTACAGAACACCAATTGGCGCGCTCTCAATTGCGTTGGAAAGTAGACATCCTGGACTTTCCAGCAATATATAATAGTCCATACTTTGCATGAGATTTGATGGCCCAAACTGGCGTTCCAATTCAGCTCAAGACTGCCCGGCGTTAAATACCGGAACTGGCACAGAAGTGGGAGTTAAACGCCCAAACTGGCACAAAAGCTGGCGTTTAACTCAAAGAAAAGTCTCTACACATGAAAGCTTCAATGCTCAGCCCAAGCACACACCAAGTGGGCCCAGAAGTGGATTTTTATGTCATTTACTCATTTTTGTAAACCCTAAGCTACTAGTTCTCTATAAATAGGACCTTTTGCTATTGTATTTTCATCTTGGTTCTTCTGGTTCCCTCTCTGGGGCCGAAGCCAATGATCACCATTATCACTTATGTATTTTCAATGGTGGAGTTTCTACACACCATAGATTAAGGTGTGGAGCTCTGCTGTACCTCGAGTATTAATGCAATTACTATTGTTCTTCTATTTAATTCAGCTTATTCTTGTTCTAAGATATTCATTTGCACCCAAGAACATGATGAATGTGATGATTATGTGACGCTCATCATCATTCTCACTAATAAATGCATGCCTGATAACCACTTCCGTTCTACATGCAAACAAGGCTTGAATGTTTATCTCTTAGATTCCTTAATCAGAATCTTCGTGGTATAAGCTAGAATTGATGGCGGCATTCTTGAGAATCCGGAAAGTATAAACATTGTCTGTGGTATTCTGAGTAGGATTCAAGGATTGAATGACTGTGACGAGCTTCAAACTTGTGATTGTGGGGCGTTAGTGACAGACGCAAAAGAATCACTGGATTCTATTCCAACATGATCGAGAATCGACAGATGAATAGCCGTGCTGGGACGGAGCGCGTTGAACATTTTCACTGAGAGGATGGGACTGTAGCCACTGACAACGGTGATGCCCAACATACAGCTTGCCATGGAAAGGAGTAAGAAGGATTGGATGAAGACAGTAGGAAAGCAGAGTGACGGAAAGGACAAAGCATCTCCATACGCTTATCTGAAATTCTCACCAATGAATTGCATAAGTATCTCTATCTTTATTTTATATTTTATTCATCTTTTAATTATCAATCCTCCATAACCATTTGAATCCGCCTGACTGAGAGTTGCAAGATGACCATAGCTTGCTTCATACCAACAATCTCCGTGGGATCGACCCATACTCGCGTAAGGTTTATTACTTGGACGACCCAGTGCACTTGCTGGTTAGTTGTGCGAAGTTGTGATAAAGAGTTGAGATTGTAATTGAGCGTACCATTTTGATGGCGCCATTGATGATCCTACGATTTCTGTACGGCTAATCAACTGTCGGATTTCTTGTCTTGAATGAAAAATACCATGCACAGATATCGTATTGCTAATCAGTTGTTGGTTCTCGATCGTGTAGGAATAGGATTTACTATCCTTTTGCATCTGTCACTATGCCCTACAGTCGCGAGTTTGAAGCTCGTCACAGTCATCCGATCTCAGATCCTACTCGGAATACCACAGACAAGGTTTAGACTTTCCGGATCACAAGAATGCTGCCAAAGGATCCTAGCCTATACCACGAAGATTCTAATCTTAGATTCAGATGTCCCATTGTCAGAGGGGAGTCGATGTGGATCATTGATTAGAAACCCAAGAGATATACCTTCAAGCTTGTTTTCATGTAGAACGGAAGTGGTTGTCAATCACGCGTTCATGAGTGAGAATGGTGATGAGTGTCACATAATCATCACATTCATCATGTTCTTGTGTACAAATGAATATCTTAGAATAAGAATAAGCATGAATTGAATAGAAGAATAATAGTACTTTGCATTAATACTCGAGGAACAGCAGAGTTCCACACCTTAATCTTTGGTGTGTAGAAACTCCACTGTTGAAAATACATAAGTGATGATGGTCCAAGCATGGCCGAATGGCCAGCCCCCAATGTGATCAAGAGATCCAAAGATGATCAAAAGATCCCAGCATCCAAGATTTCTAATACAATAGTAAAAAGTTCTATTTATACTAATCTAGTTACTAGGGTTACAGAAACAAGTAAATGATGCAGAAATCCACTTTCGGCCCCACTTGGTATGTGCTTGCACTGAGCATTGAAGCTTTCATGTGTAGAGACTTTTCTTGGAGTAAACGCCAATTTGCAGCCTGTTTTGGGCGTTTAACTCTAGCTTCTAACCTGTTTCTGACGTTTAACGCCAGAATAGGGCAGGAAGTTGGCGTTTTAACGCCAGTTTGCATCGTCAAAACTCGAGCAAAGTATAGACTATTATATATTTCTGGAAAGCCCTAAATGTCTACTTTCCAACACAATTTAGAGTGCGCCATTTAGATTTATGTAACTCTAAAAAATTCATTTCGAGTGAAGGGAGGTCAGAATCCAACAACATCAGCAGTCCTTTTTCAGCCTCTGAATCAGATTTTTGCTCAGGTCCCTCTATTTCAGCCAGAAAATACCTGAAATCATAGAAAAACACACAAACTCATAGTAAAGTCCAGAATTGTGAATTTTGCTTAAAAACTAATAAAAATATACTAAAAAGTAGCTAGATCCTACTAAAAACTATCTAAAAATAATGCTAAAAAGCATATAAATTATCCGCTCATCAGTGAGCTCTCTTGTTTGCTCCATCCTTTTTTAGTGATGGGCTTGTCCTCTTCAATAAGGATGTCTTCCTCTATGACAATTCCAGCTAAATTGCATAGGTGACAAATGAGATGAGGGAAGGCTAACCTTGCTAAAGTGGAAGGTTTGTCAGCAATCTTGTATAGTTCTAGAGGTATGATCTCATGAACTTCCACTTCCTCTCCAATCATGATACTACGGATCATGATAGCCCGATCCACAGTTACTTCGAATCAGTTGCTAGTAGGAATGATGGAGCGTTGGATTAACTCCAACCATCCTCTAACCACAAGCTTAAGGTTAACCCTTCTTAGTTGAACCGGCTTGCCTTTGGAGTCTCTCTTCCATTGAGCTCCTTCTACACATATGTCCATGAGGACTTAGTCTAACCTTTGATCAAAGTTGACCCTTCTAGTGTAGGGGCGTGCATCTCCTTGCATCATTGGCAAGTTGGATGCCAACCTTATATTTTCTGGGCTAAAATCTAAGTATTTCCCCCGAACCATTGTAAGCCAATTCCTTGGGTTCGGGTTCATATTTTGATCATGGTTCTTGGTGATCCATGCATTAGCATAGAACTCTTGAACCATTAAGATTCTGACTTGTTGAATGGGCCTCTTCTTCGAATCTCATGTCGGATCAACGAATACTTATTCCTTTTGAGCATGAAAGGGACCTTTGAGATCACCTTGTTCTTGGCCATAACTTCATAGAAGTGGTCTTGATGGACCTTTGAGATGAATATCTCCATCTCCCATGACTCGAAGGTGGAAGCTTTTGCCTTTCCTTTCCTCTTTCTAGAGGTTTCTCCGGCCATAGGTGCCATAAATAATTATGGAAAAACAAAAAGCAACACTTTTTCGACACCAAACTTAAAAGGTATGCTCGTACTCGAGCAAAGGAAGAAAGAAGGACGAAGAAGAAGAAGAAATGGAGGAAAAGAAGGATGAATAAATGCTCGGCCTTTTAGGGGAAAAGTGGTATGTATGATGTGTGAAAATAAAGGATGGATGAGGGGTTTATATAGGAGTGGAGAGAGGGGTAGGTTCGTGTATTGGGGGTTGGATTTGGGAGGAAAAGTTTTTGAATTTTGAAAGGTGGGGTAGGTAGGGTTTTTGGGAAAGAGTGGGTGGATGTGAGCGTTGAAAAGGTGATGGGGAAGAGAGATAGAGGTGATTGGTAATGGGTTGGAATGTGTGAAGAAGAAAGAGAGTGAGTTGAGGTAGGTGGGGATCCTCTGGGGTCCACAAATCCTGAGGTGTCAAGGATTTCTCATTACTGCACCATTCTGGCATGTAAACGCCCTCTGAGTGCCAATCCTGGCGTTAAACGCCAGATTTTCTGCCCATTTCTGGCATTTAACGCCAGTTTTTCTTCCCTTTCTGGCGTTAAACGCCAACTTTTCTTCCCTTTCTGGCGTTGAACGCCAACTTGGTGCCCTTTTCTGGCGTTAAACGCGAGTCTGGTGCCCTTTTCTGGCGCTAAACGCCCAGAATAGTGCCAGACTGGGCGTTAAACGCCCATTCTGCTACCCTTACTGGCATTTAAATGCCAGTAAGCTCCTCCTCCAGAGTGTGCTGTTTTTAATGCTGTTTTGAGTTTGCTTTGATTTTTGCAGTTGTTTTTGTGACTCCTCATGATCATCAACCTAAAGAAAACATAACAATGGAAATTTAACATAGATAAATAAAAATTGGATTGCCTCCCAATAAGCGCTTCTTTAATGTCAATAGCTTGACAGTGAGCTCTCATGGAGCTTCACAGATATTCAGAGCATGGTTGGGGCCTCCCAACACCAAACTTAGAGTTTGAATGTGGGGGCTTTGGTTGACTCTGTATTGAGAGAAGCTTTTCATGCTTCTTCTCCATGTGTACAGAAGGAGATCCTTGAGCCTTAAACACAAGGTAGTCCTCATTCACTTGAAGGACCAACTCTCCTCTGTCAACATCAATCACAACTTTTGCTGTGGCTAAGAAGGGTCTGCCAAGGATGATGGATTCATCCTCATCCTTCCCAGTATCTAGGATTATGAAGTCAGCAGGGATGTAAAGGCCTTCAACCTTTACCAAGACATCCTCTACAAGTCCATAAGCCTGTTTCTTTGATTTGTCTGCCATCTCTAGTGAGATTCTTACAGCTTATACCTCAAAGATTCCCAGTTTTTCCATTACAGAGAGTGGCATGAGGTTTATGCCTGACCCCAGGTCACACAGAGCCTTCTCAAAGGTCATGGTGCCAATGGTGCAAGGTATTAAGAACCTTCCGGGATCCTCTTTCTTTTGAGGTATCTTCACCTGAGCCAATGCACTTAGTTCATTGATGAGCAAGGGAGATTCATCCTCCCAAGTCTCATTACCAAATAACTTGGCATTCAGCTTCATGATTGGTCCAAGGTACTTAGCAACTTGTTCTTTAGTAATGTCTTCATCTTCTTCAGAGGAAAAATACTCATCAGAGCTCATGAATGGCAGAAGTAGGTTCAATGGAATCTCTATGGTCTCTGTATGAGCCTCAGAATCCTTTGGTTCCTCAGGAGGTAACTCCTTTTCATTCAGAGGACATCTCATGAGGTTTTTCTCACTGGGAATCACGCCTTCCTCACTCTCTCTAGGCTCGGCCATATTGGTCATGGTTATGGCCTTGCACTCTCTCTTGGAATTTTCTTCTATATTGCTCTGGAGAGTGCTAGGAGGAGTTTCAGTAACCTTCTTACTCAGCTGATCCACTTGTGCCTCCATATTTCTAATAGAGGATCTTGTTTCATTCATGAAACTTAGTGTGGTCTTAGATAGATCAGAGAATATGTTTGCTAAGCTAGAGAGACTCTGCTAAGAATTCTCTGTCTGTTGCTGAGAAGATGATGGGAAAGGTTTGCTATTGCCAAACTTGTTTCTCCCACCATTATTATTATTGAAGCCTTGTTGAGGGTTCTGTTGATCCTTCCATTAGAAATTTGGGTGATTCCTCCATGAAGAATTGTAGGTGTTTCCATAGGGTTCTCCCATGTAATTCACCTCTTTCATTGCAGGATTCTCAAGGTCATAAGCTTCTCCTTCAGAGGAGGCTTCTTTAGCACTGCCAGATGCAACTTGCAACCCAGTCAAATTCTGAGAAACTATATTGACTTGTTGAGTCAATATTTTATTCTGAGCAAATATGGCATTTAGAGTATCAATCTCAAGAACTCCTTTCTTTTGAGTTATCCCATTGTTCACAGGATTTCTTTCAGAAGTGTACATGAACTGGTTATTTGCAACCATTTCAATGAGTTCCTGGGCTTCTGCAGGTGTTTTTTTCAGATGAATAGATTCACCTGCAGAATGGTCCAATGACATCTTGGATAACTCAGACAGACCATTATAGAAGATACCTATGATGCTCCATTTTGAAAGCATGTCAGAAGGACACCTTCTAATCAATTGCTTGTATCTTTCCCAAGCTTCATAGAGGGATTCACCTTCCTTTTGTTTAAAGGTTTGACCTTCCACTCTAAGCTTACTCATCTTTTAAGGTGGAAGGAATTTAGCTAAGAAGGCATTGACCAGCTTTTCCCAAGAGTTCAGGCTGTCTCTAGGTTGTGAGTTCAACCATATACTAGCTCTATCTCTTACAGCAAAAGGGAAAAGTATAAGTCTGTAGACCTCGGGATCAACTCTATTGGTCTTAACCGTGTCACAGATTTGCAAAAATTTAGCCAAGAACTGATGAGGATCTTCCAATGGAAGTCCATGAAACTTGGAATTCTGTTGCATCAGAGAAACTAATTGAGGCTTAAGCTCAAAGTTGTTTGCTCCAATGGCAGGAATAGAGATGCTTCTCCCATGGAAATCGGGAGTTGGTGCAGTAAAGTCACCAAGCACCTTCCTTACATTGTTGGCATTGTTGTTATTTTCGGCTACCATGTCTTCTTCTTTTTCGAAAATTTCTGTCAGGTCCTCTCCAGAGGTTGTGCTTTAACTTCTCTTAGCTCCCTCTTCAGAGTCCTTTCATTTTCAGGATCGGCGTCAACAAGAATGCCTTTATCTTTGTTCCAACTCATATGAAAGAGAAGAAAACAAAGAAAGTATGGAATCCTCTATGTCACAGTATAGAGATTCCTTGATGTGTCAGAGGAAAAGAAGAATAAAAGGATGAGGTAGAGAGAAAAATTCAAACTTATAGAGAGGGAGGGGGTCCGAATTATTAAGAGATGAGGAGTGTTAGTGATTAAATAGAAAGAGATGAGAGAGGGAGTTTTTGAAAATTTTTAAATAAAATAAAATTAGAGTTTAAAACATTTAGTTAATTAGAAAGATTTTTGAAAAAGTTGTTAATGGTTTTCGAAAATTAGAGAGATAAGTAGTTAGGTGGTTTTGAAAAAGATATGATTTAAAAAGATATGATTGAAAAAATATGATTGAAAAAGATTTGTTTTTTAAAATTGATGACTTGACTAACAAGAAATTAAAAGATATGATTCTAAAATTCAAATATTGAACCTTTCTTAACAAGAAAGTAACAAACTTGAAATTTTTGAATCACAACATTAATTGTTAGCAAGGATTTCAAAAATATTAAAAGAAAAATAAAAAAGATTTGATTTTGAAAAAGATATGATTGATATGAGATGATATGAAAAAGATAAGATTTTGAAAAATTAGTTTTAAAATTTGAAAAGTTGAAAAAGATTTGGATTGAAAACAAAATTTCCTCCATGGTGTTATCCTTGCGTTAAATGCCCAGAATGGTATCCATTCTGGCGTTTAACGCCCACTTGGCTACCTCCTTGGGCGTTAAATGCCCAGCCAGGTACCCTGGCTGGCGTTTAAACGCCAGAAATCCTTCCTTACTAGGCATTTTGAACGCCCATCTTTTTCTCTGTTATTCCTCTGCTGTATGTTCTGAATCTTCAATTCTCTGTATTATTGACTTGAAAAGACATAATTTTGAATTTTTTTTTTGAAAAAAAATTATGAGAGGGAAAAATAACAGAATGAAATTAAACATGAAAAACTAATATCAAAACAAGGAATGTATGCAAGAACACTTTGAATGTCAAGATGAACATCAAGAACATATTTTTTTGAAAAAATTTTTTAAGAAAAGAAAGACATGCAAGACACCAAAATTAAAAATTGACACTAGACTCAAACAAGAAACACAAAATTTTTGGTTTTTATGATTTTATTAATTTTTTTGTTTTTTTTCGAAAATTATTTTGAAAAAGAAAATAAGAAACTCAAAATTTTTAATAAGAATTCCAGGAGTCATGCAATGTTAGTCTAAAGCTCCAGTCTAAAAAAGATTAGACATGGCCAGCCAAGCTTTAGCAAGACATTACATACAACAGCCGAATTGATGGGAATCAACTAGCTCCTGTGATGATAAAAGCATCATCTGAAACTCTAGAATTCGTTCTTAAAAATTATGAAGAACAAATTAAAAAGAAAATTACCTAATCTAAGCAACAAGATGAACCGTCAGTTGTCCAAACTTGAACAATTCCCGGCAATGGCGCCAAAAACTTGGTACACAAAATCGTGATACACAACTTCGTGCAGCTGACCAGCAAGTGCACTGAGTCGTCCAAGTAATACCTTATGTGAGTAAGGGTCGATCCTACGGAGATTGTCGGCTTGAAGCAAGCTATGGTCATCTTGTAAATCTTAGTCAGGCGGATTCAAATGGTTAGGGGGTTTTGATAATTAAAAGAACGAAATAGAACATAAAATAGGATAGAAATACTTATGCAATTTATTGGTGAGAATTTCAGATAAGCATATGAAGATGCTTTGTTCCCTCTGAGCCTCTGCTTTCCTATTGCCTTCATCCAATCATTCATACTGCTTTCCATGGCAAGCTGTATGTAGGTAGATCACCATTGTCAATGGCTACCATCCATCCTCTCAGTGAAAATGGTCCTCTACGGTTTCCCACATGGCTAATCAGCTGTCGGTTCTCGATCGTGTCGGAATAAGATCCATTGATCTCTTTGCGCACTGTCACTGCGCCCCACAGTCGCGAGTTTGAAGCTCATCACAGTCATCCCATCCCAGATCCTACTCGGAATACCACAGACAAGGTTTAGACTTTTCGGATCTCAAGAATACTGCCCATTTGATTCTAGCTTATACCACGAAGACTCTGATTGCACGGAATGGAAGCTCTGTTGTAAGGAGAGGCAACCATATGTCATGAACTAGGAGGCCAAGAGATATGCATTCATGCTTGTTTTCAAGTAGAACGGAAGTGGTTGTCAGGTACGCGTTCATAAGTGAGAATGGTGATGTGTGTCACTTGATCATCACATTCATCAAGTTGAGATGCGAATGGATATATTAGAATAAAAATAAGGTTGAATTGAATAGAAAACAGTAGTAATTGCATTAATTCATGAGGAACAGCAGAGCTCCACACCTTAATCTATAGTGTGTAGAAACTCCACCGTTGAAAATACATAAGAACAAGGTCTAGACATGGCCGAATGGCCATGCCTCCCAAATAACATGCAACAATTGAAAAAAGGTTCAAAGATCTGATCCCAAGATCAAAGATGATCAAAAGATCACAGATGATCCAAAAGATGAAAATACAATAGTAAAAGGTCCTATTTATAGAGAACTAGTAACCTAGGGTTTACAGAAATAAGTAAATGATGCAGAAATCCACTTCCGGGGCCCACTTGGTGTGTGCTTAGGCTGAGCATTGAAGCTTTTACGTGCATAGGCTTCTCTTGGAGTTAAACACCAGCTTTGGTGCCAGTTTGGGCGTTTAACTCCAATTCTGGTGCCAGTTTGGGCGTTTTATGCCAGAATTTTTATGCTGACTTAGAACGCCAGTTTGGGCCATCAAATCTCGGGTAAAGTATAGACTATTATATATTGTTGGAAAGCCCAAGATGTCTACTTTCCAACTCAATTAAAAGCGCGCCAATTGGGCTTCTGTAGCTCCAGAAAATCCATTTCGAGTGCAGGGAAGTCAGAATCCAATAGCATCTGTAGTCCTTTTTTAGCCTCTGAATCGGATTTTTGCTTAGGTCCCTCAATTTCAGCCAGAAAATACCTAAAATCACAGAAAAATACACAAACTCATAGTAAAGTCTAGAAATGTGATTTTTTCATAAAAACTAATAATTATATACTAAAAACTAACTAAATCATACTAAAAACTACCTAAAAATAATGCCAAAAAGCGTATAAATTATACGCTCATCAACGACCTGCATCTGAGAAACAACAGCAACATATGGTTTGAGAACTAGAGGTTCTCAGTATGGTAACAGTGTCCAGTATATAAGATGTAAGGTTCTGGGACGCCAAAAGAAATCCTAGAACTTCACATCGATACAGATATCCAAGCTTAAAACAAATAATTAACTTAAACCGTAAATAGGGCATTCTAACTTAAGGGATTTCTAACTAACATAGCACCGCTATCCCATGGCCTTTGTCAGCTTAACCTCCATGCAATTCCATCGCCAGCGCCTACCGAACCTCATCAATCCCAGCAGAAAACACAAGTAATGCAGACAACTAAGCACAAGTAATATACATATACAGTAAGTAAACAAATAGCAAGTAGACATGTGATTCATTTAGGCATAACTAAAGTTAAGCAAAGCAAACAAGCATAGAGAAGATGCATATGATGAATGCCTATCCTATTGGCTTGTGATATCACTTGTCGGTCTATAAATGTCAACCCGACACATCCTCCCAGATGTAGCCTTCTTGCCACGCCAGGGATATAGGCTCTGCACACTCATGCAACAGAAAAATCTACCACGCCATGGATATAAGCCCTGCACACGATTGTAGTAGAGAAGGAAACAACAACTGTCTCACCATAATTCATTCCAAGGATATAGTGCCTGGCACACTCTTGCAGCAGAAAAACTGCCACGCCATGGATATAGGCCTAGCACACTCTTGCAACAGAAAAACTACCACGCCAGGGATATAGGCCCTGCACACTCTCATATAATCCAATAATTTATCATTCCTTTCCAAGTTCTCAATCATCATAACCATCACCAGTTTCTAATTTCTCAAATTCATCATAAGCATTCCCATTTCACAACTCAACATTCACCAATTCAAGCTAGAAATTACACAAACCTTCCAAAACCTATATCATCGACTCTAAACTCAACTAAGATACCCCTTTTTATTCACTTATTATTTTCTCCCTTAATTCAAAGCCTAAAATACTAGCAAAAGTGTTTTAAATAAGTATTACGAAAGTTTGCAAGCTTGCCAAAAAGGTAAAACAGTTAAAAACAAGGTTTTAGGTGAAAAACAGGGCTTGTCCGTACACACGAACCAGAAGGATTTCTCAATTTGTGCGTATGCACAACTTGAAACACCCACTCTGTTCCGTGCATACGCACAGAGGTGTACGCGGGCACATATGACAGATTTTCAAATTTTTTACAACATCATAGAATTCAGATTTTTGACACCAACTTCTAACGATCATATATTTCTCTACAAAATTTTGATTTTTACAAAATCTATACCATTTTAAAGCTCTTTAAATTATCTTTAATTTGATGTAAAATTCAATCAATTTCAAAAACTGTAGCTCAAGATATGATCCACCAAAGTTGGCCCAAATCCTCAAATTTACCAAATCCTCAACCCTAAACCAAGAGTTCATTACCCAAAATAGCATTCAAGCCATTCCACACATATCCACACACTTTCATTTATCTCAACAACATATCACCTCCCTACACCATCCAAGTATTCTACAATATAGCATCAAAACCCATAATCATCATCAACCAACAATAACATCAACAACCAATACAAATCCTCATCAACATCAATAATCATCACCAAATAATATCTAACATTAACCAGATCCATCATAATCTTTATTCCTCAAATTTATCCTTATAAAACTCACATCATTCACCAATTGTCATCAACATCAATATTTATACTTCTCATCCATTAACCTCAACATTAGCAATCATTATCAACATTCATATTACCACAATCATCATAAACACTCATCAACATCAACCAACATCATAATATATCATTAACACCAATAATCCTCATACCCCTTATCAACATCAGAATCATCATCAATTATCATTAATTCAATTCTATCCTAAAGGGTCCACTAGCCTAAGTGTCTAGAAATATTAGATATTACATAAAGAAAATTGAAATCATACCTTGGCCGATTTCCAAAATTCACCAAACACCAAACGAAGCCACCAAGCTTGATCCAAAAGCCTCAAACCAACTCCAACAAACACCAAAATTTAATCTAACATCATACAACATACCAACATCAAACCTAGGGTTCACAAAAATAACTAAACACAAGAATTTAATGAGACATTACCTTATCCAACGAGATTAGGAGCAAAACCCAACAATATTCCAATGCTAGATCACCCCTAAACAAAAAAATCACAAAATCTACTCAAAAACCAAATGTAAAAATGCGAAATTACTTAGAACAGAAAAATGGAGTAGGAGATGCGAGTTTCTATCAAAAAGGCTTAGTTAGAAATGACAGGCTCGGAAAGAGCGATGCATAGCCGGAAACGGCTCATCAATCGGAGCTCCGTAGTTCAAGTTATAAGCGAATCAAGATGAATGTGAATAGTAAACCCTTCCTCTCTTCTCTCAACTCAACAGTGCCCCTTTTCTTATTTGTGGGTGGAAATGAGCTGAATTGGCTTTTAAGTGAGGTATATATATGTTGAGTTTTGGCTCAACTTGGGTCCGGTCTAACCTGTTAGTGTTTTAGGTCCGTTTGGTCCACTTTGGGCCAAAACCTTAAAGATTAGTGCCTGGTTTTCAATTCTAAATTATTTTTGTCCTTTCAAAATAATAAATTCAATTTTTAAAATCTTATTTTTCTCAATACGCGGTTCCGGTCAGACTAGAGCCTGTACTACTGGCTTAAGTGCCGGTACGCATTTTTACAAAAATTCTCTGTAAAAGATATATTTTTCCACTTAGAAATATTCATTGAATTCAAATGTCACCTTTATATTTTTAAAAGAATACTTCTATATTGTTGAACCTATTTTGGATAATTAAATTATTATTTTATTAAAACGTTTATTTTGGTTCTTACATGGTGTGATGAATTTTCTCCACCACTTTACTATTGGACATATCTTCTCCAAAGACTCTCATCTTATCAATAAAATTTATAACATGAATAAATTATTGCTCAATAGTTTTTAAGATAAACATCTCGTACCTTTTATATTTTTTTGAAAAGACTGTACTTTGTCTTTTGGGCCTTATCTACACTTTTGTATGACAATTTCAATGTGTTCCAAGTTTCTTTTACATTTTTGGCATTTGTTATTTTGTCAAATATTATATAATTTACACTTTGATAAATTTAAGATAAAGTCAATTGATCTTTCTTATATTTAGTAGCATTAGCTCCTTGCAAATCAAGTTCAATGAAGTTTCATATATTTTGAGTCTTCAAATGAGTAGATATTAAAATTTTTTATAATCAAATTTTTCATCTAATTTAAGACTGGACCACAAAACATTAAAAATATTTGTCATACTAACTCTGTAAAGAAACAATTCTATAAGAACTCTTCTATATCTCATAACCTCACAAACACTTGCCATTGGATTAAACTAGCTATAATATTAAATATAAGTACAAATTTCATATTTAACCAACTCTAGGATCATTCATTTATGTAAATAACACTATTAATTTTGTTTTTCTCAAACTCACTAACAACATGCTCAAAAAAAATTAACAACTTAATATATTTTCATGCAAGAGAACCACTTATTTATACAATTAATAAACTAACATTAATCATTGGCGACAGAAACATATGGAATTACTAACTTGAATTAACACTTGGTTGATGGCATCTTCTTCGTGTCTTCATAACCTTGTGACTTGGTGAAAGCAATATGCCATGGCTAGTTAATAACTGACTTTTAAAATTATGCAACTATATAGGAATATTTCTTAACAAAAGCCAACATCTTTGTCTACTTGGAATTTCTTTAAACTTCCGATATCTTTTGGTAAAGGGTGAAAAGTTTGCAAGTTGATTTAATAATTATTACCAACACATTTATATATGTATCTTATTTGGACGACTCTGTTTTAATTCCAAGGAATGAGGCTGAGAGATCTTGGGACTTTGGTAAGAGTTTGAGTCTTACCACATGATCCGGTTGTTTTAGCTATGTCTATAAATTAGAATTTAAATACAATAACAAATGTATTTATTTTCAGTTAAAGAGAATTTCGCTAATAATAACCCACTCATAAATAAATTAAAATAGTTATTGAAAGATCAGACAAATTTTTTAGCTTCTCTGAAGAGGATAACATTCTATAAATACTAAATTTTAATTACGTAAACTACTCACTCTGAGTAATATTATGTCATTTTTTACTCTTATTAACTTCGGTGTTAGAGTATCTTTGTAGGTGTCCATCATTATCTTTTTTTTTTCTTGAAGCCAGCATACACCTCTTCACTTCAGACAGAAGAGAACTCAATCCCTAAATAAGACGAACTATACCTCTACAAAACTTACCACACAGGAACACCATTGATAATGATGATGAAATAATTAAGGCTTTGGCAAATACAAGTATCATGGCTTTACCACCGACGATACACAGCGTATTTTTGGTAGTGTAATTTGAATCTATAAAGATCATGGAGCATCTCATTTTGTTCTCTGAGTGTTATGAGTGTTATTAGTATAAGGGGTCATTTGGAAAATTTTAAAAGTTATTTTTTTATTTTTTGACTTATGAAAAATAGTAATATTAATATCTGGTGCAATTTTTAAAACCAAAGTATAACTTTTTAAGAAGCTATTTAAGTGTTTATAGAAAAGTTTAAAAAAATGTCTTTTCTCGTAATAAAAATTTTTTTATTTTTTTTAAAATAAGCATTTTTATTAGAACTAAAAAAAATACAAAATAATTTTTTTATAATTTACTTTTAATATAAATATCTACACAACTAGAAAATGGATTAATACAGACAGATTTACAGACAGATTTAGTCTTTATTACAAACGAATTTTCAGTTACAGATGAAATTACCGACAGATTTTGTCCTTCTGTAAAAGTCTCGTCGGAAATTATTTACCGACGAATTTTTTTCGTCGAAAAATTATCGATGGATTTTTACCAGTTACCGACGAATTTTTCCTCTGTAAATTCTCCATCCATTTCCCGACGACAATGAACTTTTCGACGGATTTTTTGTCTGTAATTACAGACGGATTTTTCGACGGATTTTTCTTCTGTAATTACAGATGGATTTTTCAACAGATTTTTTGTCTGTAATTTAAACCTTGAAAAATCATCCCACACTCTGAATACAGACAGAAAATTCGTCTATAAATCTGTCAGTAAGGTAAAATAGAATGTTTTTTAAATTTTTCCATTGTAAAATAAATACTTTAGATTTGTTTTCTAAATTTATTCCATCAAACACTCTGTAAATTGAAAAAAAGAAAGCAAAAAATCACATAAATAAACATAATATTCATTACATAATACCTATAAAATTAGTTGTTATTTTTCAACACCATTAGCCAATATTTCACTGTCTCAATAAAAAGATGCTCCAAAAAAATAAGATGACCATCCCAATAAACAAGTTCCTCATTATAGTTACATTCCTATGAATGTAATCATATCATTAAATTAATCCCTAAAGTGCTACTTCAGGATGCTAAAATTCAACTCCACTCCACAATTAGGAGGGGGTTCTTATCAGAGTTTTCAACAGATCAAACAAGTTACAAATCAAAAGTTAATTTTCCTCATTCAAGCATGATGCTATTGTTGTGACTTGTGAGAGGAGTCACTCCTGCAGTTGCACTTTATTTATTCAGTTTACTTGTTGTTGGTGGCCTCAGATAGGGTAAGCAGCGTAGGCAGCAGCATATATGCTTGGATCATGAGGAGGAGGCAATGCATATCCATAACCATCATAAACAGGGGCTCCGTAATAAGTGCCACTCTAGTGGTTGCCACCAAAGTTCATTCTAAACTGTTCTCCAAAGAAATACCCGTTGAGAATCATCACAAATGCAATTTAAAGGCATACAACATGAAGAAAATTTAGTCAGTACTATTCTATCACTAATGTTCTAGTAACATTTTTAAAAATGAATTCAGAAAACTTCAAATTTGTTGATATAAGCAGCCAAGGACCAAAAAGGTTCACATCCCTTAAGTTAGGTGCAATAAATGGTATCTCTAAATGGATAATCATAAAAAATACTTGTTCTTACAGACTAAGGCCACATTTGGAGATTGTCTCCAGGATAGAAATACGGGAGACAAAACCTGTCTCGAGAAAGATATAGGTAGAGAGGCAGACAAAATGTCTGTCTTAGAACAACTTTTTTTCTGCCCCTATTTTTTTAGTGTCTTTATATTTTGCATCTTCTACCTTTTTTGCATCTTCCACTTATAATGAAATACAGAAAAATGAAGCTAAGCAAGAAGAAGAAAACTTGGGTTGCCGGCTCTTTTTCTTTGATGGAGGCTGTGTAGAAGTGTTAAATGATGTTGGTGGTGGAATCATGAAAGTTCCAATTCTAGTTCTTGTACCTGAGGAAACATTGTTATTAAAATGCTTGATAGTTAAAGAAGTCATGTACAGTAAAAAAGTTGTATTATATTAAAATTTAATTCTTAATATTCTTTAAACAAAAAAATGAACTAATTATTGAATTAAATTGGTTTAAAATAATCATATAGTATTGAATCTAATATAAAGAATAAAGTATACAAATTATCACGTTGACATCATTATTATATATAAGAAACAAATGAAGCTAAGCCAAATAGCTAATTAGATAGCAGGTTGCCTTGAGTTCTTTTCTTAATATCTTGCCAATTGAAGATTTTGGAATTGCGTCAATGAAAATTACTTTATATAGCCTCTTGTAAAATACTACCTGTTCACAACAATTAAATTAAAAAATGTCATGCATTGTCTTATTAATTAATTATCTTCTTATCAAATACAATTAAATTAATCAAGTATAAATCATTTACCTGTTTAGCTATAAAGTCCTTGACAGCATCTTCAGTAATAGGATCATTTGATGACCTCACCACAAAAGCAACTGGAACTTCACCAGCTACATCATCTTTTTGCCTACATATGCATGTGTGTGCAACAACCATTTAATTACTTATTATTACTCAATAATTATTATTAGCTAATAACTAGCTTAATTAATTTCAAAGATACATATAAGGTAAATTTTACTATGTAGAAGAGGATCTCATTCTATATGTGTAAAAATATGGTGTATGATATAACTGTGACAAATGTCCTACTAAAAAACAAAATCTATCTTTATTCAGTCTATCTCCAAACTTGGTACAGTATAGTTTCATGTGATGAAACTATAAACAACTATGATAATATGAGGTTTAGTAATAATTATGTTAGCATAAAATTATGGGCTTGTAAATTAAGCCTTTTTAATTTTTTGGACAAAAAGGTGAATTTATATTTTATAATAAAGATATACGTAGATACAATAAAAGTCTAAGCATACTGACTCTCACAGATTATTTTTTTTTTCCTTTTTTTTCCTTAAATCTCTCTGTAATATATATAGGACCATAAAATTCGAGAAACAAAATCTCTCTCTTCATGGTTAATTTAATCAATTAATTAACATATATATATTTATTTAAATATTATCTATATAATAAAAAATAATTATTTAAGATAATAAATTTTTTAAACTTAATAAATTGTAAACAAAATTTGTGATAGATATATATAACAAAATATTTTAGGAACAAAATTATTACACCAAAGTAATTTTTATTTTGGTATATATATAATAGATTCTTTATCTACCTTTTCAAACAAAAAAAAAATATCTCAAAAAGTAAAAAAAAAAATAAGAATTCCTAATTCATTTTCATTATTTTTTTCATTCTAATATAAAATTACATGAAATGTTTTCTTCTTCTCAATGACATACAACTATAAAAATTGTAGCGTAAATTATAATATGATCTATTATGTCTTAACTTTAATTTACAAATAATTTACTTACTAAATTTTTAAAATAATAAACAATTTCACTGAGTTATCAAATACTCTTGTATAATGTATTTTTTATATTTATGTTTTTTATAATTTAATTTTAATCTAATAAAATTTAAAAATAGAAAAAAGTATTTTAGAGAGACTAAAATGGCATAAATAAATATCCAAGAAGTAAACTTTCTAAAAACATTAGCAACTTTTACAGTAAAACCATTCTTTTGTCTTTAAAAAAGAAATTAACTTATAAGCCCATAGGCCCACAATTATGTTAACATATTACTACTAATAATATATTTGTTTATCAACCTCATCACGTGATACTATAGTATCCCTATGCAGATAGACTAAGTCAAGACAGATTCTGTCCCTTTAGTGGGACACTTGTCGCATAGTTATAGCATACACTGCATTTCTATACATGTAGAAAAATAATTCTTTCTACACCAAAAAATTCACCAAGAATTATATATGTATACTTACAGAACAACAGCTGCATCTTCAATGGAAGGGTGGCTCATGAGAATTCCTTCAAGTTTTGCCGGAGCCAATGCATCAATAAAAGATGCTAGAAAAAAAATATACATAAGCATATTATTTGTGCTACTCTATTCAATGGTAGAATGGTTCAAGTTAGATGACTTCATGAATCTTTTCTTAAATTAACAATAGATGCAAAAATCAGTCCACAATCAAGATAAAGAGACTCAAAATATAAGTTTTGCTTTCATGTTATCTGACTCTAGAGAAGGGTCAGTATGAATGTGTCGTAGGTAAGGTTAGTTTGAATTTGGCAAGAAGCTGATTTTACAGCCAAAACTTCGAATGTTAACTACTAACCTTTGCACCATGGCTCCAAATTTAAAAGTTTTGGTAGTATTGCAAGTCTGTCTCATCTAAAAATAATCTTAGACCTTATAAAGCAGAAAAAGCCATGAACATACCTGATTTAGTTTTTCCTTTGTAAGAACCTTCTATAAGTCTTCCCTTATCTCCACAAGACCCTCCTGTACCAAAATCAAATATCATCACAAGCAAATCAATCAGTTAAGAAAACTTCATGAACACTTTTATATGCATGCATAATGAAAGCACAAGACGGATCAAATCCCATTAAAAATATATCACAAGAATATATTTGCTTTCAATGTCATATGCTAAGGAGTAATGTACATTACATTGCACTAGAGGTCCATATTTCCCTGCTTTAAAATATTAAAAACAAAATTAACAAATCAAATAAAAATAAATCCTTCAAAATAATAATAATAATAATAAAGAAAAAATATGCATCAACAGGTTCAAAAATGTCTTTTAAGTCCAAATTATACATTAGAAATGCACCGCAGCTTCAGCAATTGTTTGACCGAAAAACATGGTCTCTGCTTGAAGGTCCTTGATTATGACTTCCAGAGAATCAAGTTGTGACTCTAATCCCATCCCTCTCTGTTTCAATATCTCAGCGGTCTGTTTGAAAGTTTTCTCTACATAATATCCTTCTCTCAAAAAAACCTACGAATCAAAATAAAACAAAACAAAACCACTTCTCAAACATGGAAAGCAAAAATATAGGAATTGAAAAAGGCAACAACAAAACCTACCTGAATAAAATACAAGGCACCATTTATTGAAATATAAACTATATGACACATAAAATAAGTATCAAATACAATACTTTGAACAGTTAGAATCTGTAATATAAGTTACAAATAATTCAGGTTCTTGAGGCCTCCCAAAGAATTCGGTATCTCACCACTAAAATTGTTATTGGAGAGATCAAGTGTCTGAAGCTTTTCTATGCTTCCAATTGCTGTAGCAATCTGATCGGAAATTGCATTGTTCTGAAGCAACCTGTACCAATTAAGCATCACTGTAACTGCATCTACTTTGAGTGAATATAAGTTTATAATAAATCAATGCACCAAAGAATTTGAAAATAAAGATTCATTCAATCAATAAGAGCAAAGGCAACTGATTCAGAACTGAACCAACATCCAAAGCAAGAACTACACAAGAGACTTAAACAAAATTCCGAACAACTTACATAGATTGTAAGTTAGTAAGGTTTCCAACCCAAGGAGATAGAGTACCAGACAAGTTCTGACTAGGCATTCCCTTTATATGAAAATAAAAGATCTTTAGAAGAAAGAAAAAATAATTCAAACTACTCAAATTTGTTTGGTTCATTTTCCTATATAAATATCTTGAAACTTGTTTGCTACTTTCATAAAACACTTCAAAATCTAAACTTACAATACTGAAACAGAGCCATCAAGGTTACAAGTAATCATCCTCCAACTGCAAGGATCAATAGAATTACTATCCCAATTCTCCAGGACATTGTGAGGATCATTCAATTCATTCTTTATCGCCATCAAAGTTAGAACTGTTCAGTGAAGAAACAGAAAGAAGGGTAAGAACTAAAACCTCCCATCAATTGATTCACTTGAGATTATGCCACTATGTAACAGGTAATTAGGAAGTACTTAAGAGTTAAGATTCTCAAGGCGAAAAAGAAAAGGAAATAACAAGTCACAGAATAGCATCATCATCAATCTTTCAGCTATCATTCCTAGTAATTTTCAGCATAATTAACTTGACCAAAGATCAAAATGAAAAAGGGAAGCAGGGATAAAAATTAAAGAAAGGTTAACCTTCATAATTTATGCCAGAAGAAGAAAGAACAGCAGCAAAAATCTCTATCATCAACAGAAGAAGTGAACATAATAACTATGAAACCAATCTGCTTTGTTCCATGCTGTATTCTCAATTCAGTAACAATGTTTTCCTCCACACAAAAAAAAAAACACACACGATTACAATTTTTTTAACTTTATGGACTTATTTGAAAATTGGTTACTATCCAAACTGAATATTATTCTATCGTATATATGCAGGAGGATTTAAGTAGAGACAAGCTTGCCTTGGTTAGCTTTATCATCAGTAAAAAAATTTGCGCTTTCTTCTGATGGCTTTATCATCAATAGAAAAACTGCAGGTGATTCATTAGTAAGACATATGGAATAGAAGAATTGCAGCTAACAGAGCTCTAAGCAGATCACTAAGTTCAACCCTTGTAAAGCATAATTCTTAATTGTATTGTTTTAGAAGGATCACTAACACACTGCAGAGAGAAGCAGCAGCAAAAGAAAAAAGATAGTGCAGTGAAAGGAAACACCAAAAATTGAAAAACCATGAGAAAAAAAGTTTCAACAACAAATTTTAAATCAAACTAATTACTAAAATAAAAAAAACAAATCTAACTAAAACTAATCCAATCAAAACCTAAAAATTCACTAATCAGAAAATAAATCTAACTAAACTAATTACTAAAATCAAACTAACTAAACAAAATTTAATTGAACTTAACAGAAATGAAAAGAATTTTGAAACCAAAACCTGGAAGCATTGATTAGAGGAGATGATGGCTGCGGCGCTGAGAATATATGCGAACCAAAACTGATTGGGGATAAAGGAGAGAGAGGCGCGGTGGTGGGGACAGACGCTGCTACAGGTGGCGCTGGGGTGCTGGAACTCACCTGAGACGAAGAGAACAAGAGCTTGAGCTTGATTTGTTCTGCGAACGAGAAAGAACGAGAGAGACAGGGGCTGTGTTCTACTGGTTCAGTGTTTAAAAGAGAGGAGAAGAAGGAGAAGGTAGCTGTGGTGGTTAGGGTGGCGGCGGTGGCGCCGTGAGTGAGGAAAGAAGAAGAAGAAGTTTGTGCGACGGAGAAGCTCGTTGAAGGAGAGTGGAATAACTCGTTTGATCTGTGATTTTATGTGTGTGAAAGGAGCTCGATAGGACGGGGTGAAGTTAGGTTTAAATTAAAATTTTCAGATGAAAAATTTTAAATTACAGATGAATTTTCTGTCTGTAATAATTTAATAAAACGCAGCATTTTGTCCACTTAATTATAGACGGATTTTCCGTCTATAATCATTTCCCACGAAAAAAATTAATTTTTCGACAGAATTATCGACGGATTTCTTTTTCCGTTTGTAATTTATGCTAATTCATTTTTTTATTTTTCAACAAAAAATCTCTCTGAAATTCCGTCTGTATTTTCATGGGATAAAATCTGTCGAAAATATCTGTCTGTAATAACTAATATTCTAGTAGTATTATTGTTTAAATAATTTTTTTAAAATGAACTTAATTAAACTGTTTATCTAAACTGAGTTTAAGTCTTATTGTTAGTTTAGATTTTGCTTTTAAGTCTTATAAAATGTATAGTATGCTCATTATGTCTATGCTTATAGGTTTTGGAAGTTTGATGTAGTATACCCAGGCTGCAAATGACACAATTATCCTAATAATAATTGATGAAACCAAACGGTGATAATATATATAGACTTTAGATTCATGACTAGTCAAACCTAACCCTATTAATTTTACATTCCTTATGGACACCGTACCGATGAAGATCAGATAGCATGGCACTATAGTACAGTGTGTGCATAACTCTTAACAACGTATTCATTTTAGATCAATTTTGTTAGTTTGGAACAATAAAATGATGAACATTCTATTTGCACATTGCAGAATTAACATAAAACACTAACTTAGCTTGAAGAGACAATCAACAAGTACAACTGAAAGGGCGCATGTGTTGACGTAACATAAAGAACAGGCCAAGCTAAGCTAAACTTAATTTAATTGAGCTTACATGTACCAATTAAGCAACAACGCAAGCAAGCATGGATGCAGTCCGTCAGTTCTCCTCTATCTATGTAATTCTAGAACTGAATTCCTTGAAGAGCATTCATGGTTCTTAACTTGTTATACACGGCATGCCACCCGGCCTGCGTGGGGTGCACCAGATCCCAAAAGAAGGCTGATTTGGGATCGTCGCAAACCCTATACATCTTCACGTTATTCTCATCCACACTCCCACATGAATACTTGCTGTTTACGCCAACGCAGCACGGCCGCAACTGGTTCTGGATGTTGTGCGTCGTAGGGTGGTTTAGGACGGACATGAAGCTGTCGTAGAGGTTGAGAACCGCGAAGGACGACGACCACGATTGGTTCAAATTGGTAACTGCTTGGTTCAAGAGGTTGTTGTGGAAAGCCACCAAGGTGTTGGAAGAGGCGTTGCATTGTTGGAAGGACGAGAAGGCTGTGACCTGAGGGAGGCATCCAAGGGGTTGGAGGCTGCCAACTATGATCTTCTTTACCCCCAATGCTTTGATCCGCATCAGATTCCTTGTTGTTTGATTCACCACTGACGCCACGAAATATGGTAGACCCTGGAACAAGTGCCAGTGTCCCCAAATCAGATTATGTTAACCAAAAAGCCTTAAACAATAAACAAAAATATATACTTAATAATACTCTCACTTAAAAAATAGTGTAAATTACTTTCTTGACTTATTTAATACAATTAATTCTTTTTACGCAAAGAATCATTACTTCCAAATTCTACTAGAATCAAATCCCACAAAACTTTCTATTGTTATATCTATAATTATATAATTTTTTTTAAATAAAAACTTCAAACTCTTATATTATTGACTCTAAAATTAGTCCCAAATCACCATAGCATATTTTATAAAAGAAATCTAATAATCTCAAATTCAATCGGTCTCAATTTATTAAAAATAAAAAAATTCAAAGTGTGAAAATAAAAAAATAATAAATAATAAATAGTCTCAATTTGTTACGTCGATTATAGACGTTATATATTTTAAATAATAGATATTATATTTATGAAATTTTGAATGTTGAGTTAGAGATATTTTAACAATTTTTATACAACTCATTTTTTCAAGTGGAAATAATTTTTGATAGCCAAAGCTAAATGGGATGTGATAATTTTAAGAATATTTAGAGTGCTATCAAAAATAAAATGCGACAAGGACGTCTGTGCAATAGGAAAGGGAGAATGTCACGATAAATTTTAGAATGTTAGATTTAGCGGTGTTTGTATAATTTTTTGGAGAGTTTGAGAATGCTCTCAATGGTTTTGGAATATTTTAGAATGCTCTAGAAGGTCGCAAAATATCCTAGAAGGTTTTAGAAGACTCTGAAAGGTCATAAAATATTCTAGAAGAGTGTGGATGTATATAGAAGTATAAAGAGTAATATATAGAATAATCTAGAAATATTTAAAAAAAATGTGATAGGATAGATATTTGTAGTGAAGATTCTGTATGATCAATCTGGACCGATTAGATTTAATCTTAACTATCCATTGAGGAGGTGAATTGCTATAAATAGGGGGTGAGAGTTAGATTTTAGAGTATAAGTCATTTGTAACAAACACTTGAATAATAAAGTATTTTTTTTTTACCAAAGCTTCATTTCTCTTATGTTCTTAGCTCTCTTCTTAAATATTGAATGTTAGGTTGATTTAGTATTAACTCAAGAGATTAAGTAAATTCGAGCGTCAACACTATAAGGTTGGAGTGTGTTTAAAGTTGTGACAGTGTAGATAGGGTTGGAAGTGAGTCGAGTTGAGTTAAGTTAGACTAAGCTCAAGCTCAACTCACAAAAATTGAGCTTGGCTCACGACTCGACTCATTAACAATTGAACCTATTTCTTAAGCTCAAACTCGGCTTATCGAAAACTTACTAGCTGGCTCGAACTGACTCAAATAATAGGAACATAATCGATAATTCTATATTAATAAATTATAACTTATATATTTTAAAAAATCAATTTTATATATTGTTTATCTATCAATAATTTATAAATTTTTTATTTATATCCTACATCAAAATTATATATAAAAATAAATATAAAATTTTAAATAATTAAGATCATTAAAATATATATATATATATATATATCCTATATGCATTTAATTTATACTTTTAATATTATACATATACATATGAAATATATATATCGAGCTATTAAAAATCGAATTCGAATTAGCTCATATACTACCTTAACTTACTTCCAGCCCTAAGTGTACATCATAATTATTAAATTGGGCTCAATCAACTAAATAATATCAAAAATAAAAAAAAATTAATTATTTTAGATTAAATTTTATTAATTACCAAATATTACTATAGAGAATCTTACAAGGCAGAATATGTAAAAGGTATTCACATATCAATTGAATGGAGCATTTCTTTTGTTGAATTTTATTTCTTAGTTATTTTTTGGATAATTATTCATATAAAAATATTTTTATTAAAATAATAACTTAAAGATATATGTATTATGTCAAATAATTTAACTAAATATATTAAATTGTTTTTTGGTAGATAACTATTGTCTTTACGAAAAATGCTTTTACGTAAAGAGTAGTTATGTGATTAGAAATTAAATGAGCTTTATTATATTTATGTTATAACTTATAATACATCAATAATGTTGAAAAAAGAAAGGATTAGTAATGTTTTAGAGATAATAATATAAAAATGTTTTATTTACTTTAATATTTATAATTTTATATATGTAAGATTTATAGTTATATATTTATTATATTTTTTTTGGTNTATTCAATTATCTTCAAATGTTTTTATAATAAAAATAAATGGATTTTTTAAATTAATTAATTATGGTAATATCTATTAGGTAGTTTTTGAAAACTTAATATACAAAATAGGTAATACTATATTTATTGTTTTTGAGGAAAAATTAGCTAATAATATTTAAAAATATTTGCTAAAAATATATTATTTAACTATTAAGCTAAAGATATTAGATTATTGACTAAAATTAATAGCCAATATAAAATAAAATTACTAGTTCTTGAATTTTTTTATAAAAAATAATAATCTATTAATATATCGCAATATAAATAAACGAGAAGGGTTATAGGATCATTAAAATTTATTAATTTTGGTGATCAATTATTAAAAGTGTAAATTGAAGTATGTTATTAAATTATTAGACTAAAAGAATAGGATTAATGCTAAAAATGATCATCAAAAAGAATAAATTCCGATAAACTACATCTAGTATTTTGTTAAATAAAATAGAATAAAAATTTCTCATTTATTTTATAAAAATATGTTTATATAAAGATAATTTGTTATGTGGCGGAGGCTTTGAAGCTAATGTCGCCAAGAGAGAGTAAGTTTACCTGAGGAGAGGCATGAGTGGCAAGGTAGTGACTATAGTCGTTACCAGCAACAGAGACAAGAGCGATGGAGTTGGTGAGATCAGAAGCGGTGTAGAGTCCGTCGTGGATGAGTTGCTCCAACAATTGGATCTGTGTGGTCATGTTGGGCCCTGGAGTAGACGTGTCAAATACGCCAGTTCCACCCACTGCAAAGTTCATGCCGTACTTCAGCTGCTGCGCCATTTGCTTCCGAAATCTGTATGGCACAGGTGTTTTCACTCCCAGGTACTTAGCTGCACCGCAACCATGCATGTCCATCACAAAAACACAGTAACACACACACAATTAAAGATAGGATAAAAATAGGATACATATTATAAAATCAAATAATATATAAATTAAAAATTAATCATCAAATTTGACAATTAGTTATTATATATTTATGTATCTATATATATTGTTTAATTTATTTTTAATATGTATTTCGTATTTTAAAATATATTTTATACTAATAATTAATTTTATAGTTAATTTTTAATATATACTTTGATGTGATTGTTATAAAGTAATAAAACTGAAGAAGTAAAGCTTGTTTCTGTGAGCTTATTTTAATTCATATTAAAAAAAAGTTGTACAAAATATTTAACATGGTTGGAACTTAGCTACACGTCGGTTGAACAGTGTTTGAGAATGTAAACTTATGAATAAAAAAAATAAAGTATTAAATTGGTCCTCTATGTTTGAGCGTAATTCTGTTTTGATCTTTAAGATTTAAAGTATCCTATTTGAATCTAAAAAAATTTCATTTAGCATCAATTTAGTCCCACAGTGAGATCAAAGTTGAATAATTAACAGAATGTCCTACATAACAACAGTACAAGAATAAAATGGATAATATGGAGAACAAGTACAAATTCCAGAGGCACAAAATCAATCGTTGATGCATCAATACGTTTATTTATCATTCTTTTTAGTTCTAAAGAAAATATTTTATTTATATTATAAGAAAAATAATAAATAAATGTATTGATGTATCAACGGTTGATTTTGTGGCTCTGAAACTTGTACTTGTTCTTCAGATTATCAATTTTGTTCTTATATGTTGTTACGTAGGACATTCCGTTAATTATTTAAGTTTGACCTCACTGTGTGGGACTAAATTAATATTAAATGAAACTTTTTTTGAATTCAAATAGGACATTCTAAACCTTAAAGACTAAAACAGAATTACACCCAAATAAAGGGGAACAATTTAATACTTTACCCATTACAAAATTTACCTTTTTGTGTGAAGATGTTTTAAACATAAAAATATTTAGAAATCGTTATAAAACCAATTTTTTAATCCTCTTGATATGTAAAGATGATCCCAAAACTTATGAAATTTAGGGCCTGTGTCAGACCTTTCACCCCTTAAAATATGTGAACCAAATGTCTATGGTTTTTGTAACTAAAAAATAATAGTGGAGAGATTGATATCGTTAATGGGCGCGGATTAATGGGTACGTCAGCGCCATTCCTTAGAATGCTTTAGTTTAGAAATTGATGTTGTAAAGCCTGTAAAGGACGACTGATAATAAAAGCTAAAGGTACCTTGGGATATGAAAAAATAAAGAAGGATATCCCAAGAGCCAAAGGTGTATCACTAGTGCTAAGAAATATATTTGCAGTTAGTGCAGAATCATATATTCGTAACAATCATTAATGTCATTAACAATTACTGTACCATATATTAATCTCCCCATAGGAACAATCCGCACTCTAATTAAAACCTACGGCACATTTTAAACAGCAATTTATTTGTCAATCATCATGTCAGTATGGGTAAAATACGATCAGAGGACATAGTAATTCGAAAACACGATGACTAATAAAGACCTGAAAAGGGGACCGCCAATGGGAAAAAGAGCGATGACTAATTGATTTCCAATAGAAACGATAAGACAAAAGCGTTCTGGGTCCAATAGCTTGGTGTCACGCGAGAAAGCAAAGAAAGAAAACGTACATGCTTCTAATAATTCATTATGATTATGGAAAAGGAGAAATATAGGTAACGCAGAAAAGAATGTGCTAGGTAAACCATCAAAACAGAGTTAAAATAACAAATATATAAAAATAAAAAGGGAAAAATAAAAGTTGACACAAAGAACCACAATAATATAATGGGGTAATTTTTTTTTCATAGCAAAAGAAAGAACAGCACGACGTTGGAATAGAGTGGAGACTGAACGTGAAAAGGAAAAGTGGGAAGCCAGCAGAGAAAGAACCCCACCATCACACAGCTTCCAAGTTCTAATATCGATAATAAAGAGTACTAATATATGCTAGCATTAGCAAATTAAAGCGCCATTTAGTATACTATATATTTACTTTATATTAAATGATGCTAAGCAGACCAAAAAGCAAAACTTTTGTTGGGAAAGAAAGCTAAAGATAAAATAATAAGCAACAATCATATATATGTTGAAAAAGAAGTAAGCACCACTTGTAGTTATTTTTGCAAGGATTTCTTTTTTTTTTCTTTAAGCTTATCACTTTATTACCCTAAAATAATGTTATGTGAGTTTAAGTCGTACATTAATTATATTATAATGATAAAGTAATAAGCACAACATACCAATGTAGTCGGTGAGGACCCTTCCGTCGGAGAATCGACCGGCTGGCTTGCCGGGAAAGGTGATGCCGTAGGGGTCTTTCCATGAATTGGAGAGACTTTTTCTGATGTTGCCGGTGTCAGCATATGAGTCTCCAAAAACGAAGAGTTTCTTGGTTGGTTCACAGAGTTGGGGATTTTGAAGGCTATTATTAGCCTCTGCTTGCATCCTTTGTCCTAAAGAATAATAACGAGTTAAGAAAAAAGGAACCAGTATATAGCGACATATATAAATGCTTTGTATATTTGTTTTTATTTGCTTATACCTGAAAGAAATAGAATTAAGAGAAGAGAGAGGAGGGGGAAGAGTTGCTTGTGTAGTGATAAGTCCATCATAGTATGGAGGTAGTGATGAAGTAAAGTCAAATATGTTTTGAGGGAGGTAACAGAGGCGAGAGCAGAGGAAGAAGTGAGGGAGGTACGTGCTATGTATACTTGAAAGATGAAAGTTAGTAGGTGCTAGCTGAGACTCGGAGATGGAAATAAACCCATGGACATGCCTTTTATAGTGAGTGGCAAATGTGAGTCTCCATATTTGAAGTATAGTGACTAGTGAGGGAAATCAATTTTAATATGGAAAAAACATAAAGGGTTATACATTATTTTTGTTTAAATAGAAAATATATGTGTAAATTTAAAAATATATTTATCAATTGACAGATCTAGAAAATTTATGTTAGGGACAAAAATAATATACATTACTATAAAAAGATATATTAATTCAAATTTAAAAAAATAAAAATACACATTAATTACTCGAATAAAAAAAGTAGCTTTCTTTTGAAGTATTTTTCATTGTTATTTTTAAAAATAAAAAATATATATTTTAAATTAGTAAATTGATCAATTGACTTTAAAAATTTACATGCAACATAGTTACCTATAATAAAATAGAACAAAAGATAAACAAATAAATAATAAGAATTACTAAATTGTGAATAAAATAAAACATATAAATTTATGACGAGAATAAAAAAATTAGATTAATACTTAAATTATAATTGTTTGAATTAAACTTTGCAATTGAAAATATAAAAAAGAGAAACAATGAAATTGAAAGATACATAGAGTCATAGAGAGTTATATAAAAAAAATAGAGAATTTAAAATTTATATTTTGATGAAGAGAAGATGAACCACCACTACTAGAAAATGAATAGAAAAAAGGAAGTTGAAAATATGAAACTAAGAAGAGGGTTTAAGAGAATAAAAGAGTGGTGACGGCTGGGATTTGAGAATGGGAGAAGATTAGGTTAACTAATAGTTAAAATGATAGAAAGATAAAATGGGTTTGAGACTTTAAATAATTGGGCCAAGTTTATTTGTAACGGGGTCATTTAAAATTTAAAATGGAGACATATTATATAAGGTAATTTACTTGAATAAAATAAAAGAGAGAAACGATTACAATTCCTTTACTTACGTATTCTGATTCATTATTATGTAAACCGTGATAAGTTATCACGTTTTACTATTTATACATAAATCGTGGCAGGTAAGCACGGTTTATGTATGAGACGCAATGTGTATAAACCGCGGTAAGTAACCACGGATTATGAAGAGAGAATTTTGACCATAAAATCCTCTTACTTGCCACGATTTATGAAGGAATATATAAATGCAAAAACTTTTGTTACGGTTTATGAAGAGAAAATTTCTATAAATATGAGTGAGATGATAACAATAATAATAATACTGATAATAACAATAATAACAATAAAAATAAAAATAATAATAATAAAGATAATAACAATGATAATAATAATAATACTAATAATAACAATAATAACAATAATAATAATAATAAAACAATTTGAATTGTATTAATATATTTTTTAAAATAATATGATTATATTTATTTAAATTTAAAAAATTTTAAAATAATAAGAATATGTTTATTTAAAATATTAAAATTTAAAATTTTAAATAAACCTACTTATATTAATTTTAAATTTTATTTAAAATAATATTAATATGTTTATTTAAATTAAAAAATTAAAATAATAAGAGTACATTTATTTAAAAAAATTTAATTTAAAAATAATATAAGCGTATTTATTTGTTAGTTAAAAATTAACAATCGTTATTTTTTTAATCGAATAAATATAATTTAATCATATGAGTACAATAGTAAAAAAAATCATATGAGTACAATAATACGAATACATATAATTTTATAAATTATTAATTTAAATTATGTCTATTTAAATTTTAAATTACAAACTAATAAAAATTTTATAATATAAAATTCTAATTATTTATATAAAATTAAATTAAATAAAAAATAAAAATATACTAATATAATTTAAATCGTATTAAAACGTAAATAAGTTTACTGAGTCCATAAATAAATAAAAAATCTGATTAACATTGAACTGATCCAATATATTAGATAATTTTATTTTTAAATAATTTTTAATTTAATCTTGGTTAAAAAAATTATATAGTAAACAATTAACTACAATTTTTCAATTTAAATTAGTCAATTTATTTTTAAAATAAGATACGGTGAAACATCAAACATCATAGCTATCATCAATTGGTTTTTTAATTAAATCATTTGTATAAAATAAACCGATTTTTTAAACCAAATAGTAACACGTGTCATCCATCCAAAAACAACTTCATGTGAAGTCGACTGCAGGTGAGTTTCCATAGTAACTTAGGGGATTTTATGCTCATAAACTGTGAGAACCTAGCACAATTTTCACCTACTTTATTCATGCATAATCCGTGGTTACTGTGGTTTATGTACATTTTTTCTTATTTATAAATCATGTTTACCTGCCACGGTTTATATATAAATAGTAAAACTGTGGTAACTTTCTACGATTTACGTAATAATAAATCAGGACACATAAGTTAAGGTATTGCCATTATTATATTTGAGTAAATATTTCTTCCTTTCATTTTGTTCAAGTAAAATACTCTATTATATATGTATATTTTAAAAAAAAAATTGAAATAAGAGTGGGGCAAGTGCCCCTATAATACAACATAGGTGCGTCCCTAGTATTGACTATAATTCTATAAGGCAAAATTAATAGCACAATTAGTTAGTTTTTGTTTTTAGAGGCTGAAATTAGAATTAAAAAAATAGAATTTAATATGGTATTTGATAGTTAGAGATTGAAATTAAAATTTTAATTTCGAAATATAAAATTCCAATGCTTTAGTATCGAAAAAGTTTAGGGGCCAGCAGTTTTATTAAATTTTGGCCAGCATGTAACCAGCAGAAAAAGGTGAGCCATTGGATGAAATCTCACACCAATCTCACACCATCAAATCATCATTGATGGCTAGTTGATGGCTAACAATCACAAAAATTGCTGGCCCCCTAGCATTGCTCCTTTAGTATTTTTAGAAAGTAGAGTCACAAGGTACTGAAATTTCTAAAATCGAGGATCGAAACTTTAATAATATTTTTTTAATAACTAAGAATATTTTGGTAAATATTCTCATTTTATATTTATATTTATCTTGAATCAAATAGGATATTAAAACAAAACTTAATTATGTACATACATTTTATACCAAACATAATACAAAGACTTAATTTAATTTCAGTCTATTTTTTTCAATTTCTGTCTTTCAATCTCAGTCTCTCTTTCAAACACAATATTAATGTCTGCACCCCAACCATTTCATAGCAAATAATGTCCTCATTTATCTCTTATTATACATTAACTTTAAAATATAAATAAAAAGATATTTTTATTTAATTCAAATAAATTATAAAAAAACAAAGATAAGATTAAAAATCATAATTTTATATTTTAGTTCAAATTCAAATAAATCTTCTCTTTTTTATCTAAGAAAAATATATAAAATTATGAAAATTTTAGAAAAATTATACTCATGAGGATAGAATAAAATTTGAGATAGAAGATATGAGTATCAGACGATAACCATTTTGTTTTTATTCCGAGTAGATCCACCACTTAAACTATATACTTCTTGAGAAGAATGATAGAAAAGTATCAGAATAACAAAAAGAATCTAAATATAGTATTTTTCAATCAGGAAAAAAAACATATGATGGGATACCAAAAGAAGTTTTGTTAAAGGTTTTATAAACCAAGAGAATAAGAATTGCATATATTTGTGCAATTAAGAATATGTACAATGGAATTACAATTAGGATAAAAACTCAAGGTGGTGTAATAGAAGAGTTTTTTCTATAGGACTATACCAAAGGTTATCTATCTCTAAATTCACATCTTTTCACATTGATTTAAGAAGTACTTACTAAGTATATTCAGGAGCTTGTACCATGTTGCATGCTTTTGCCAATGACATTGTCCTTATGGAAGAATCCAGAGAGGATTCAAATAAGAAGTTAGATTTGTAAAAAGATACTTTTTTGGTATATAATTTGTTCATCATAAATCGCAATAAGATGGAATATATGGATATAAATTTAGTCCACTGAGAAGAAATACTAATACATAAGTAAAAATTAGAAAAAGTATTCTACCACATTAAAGAGTTTCAAGTATATTAGGTATATTATAGAGGAAAATGAAAAAATGAAGAGGATATAAAACATACTATCTAAGTAGATTGGTCAAAATAAAGGAGCATGTTTAGTTTTATATGTGACAAAAGGGTGGATACCTCTTCAACTTAAAGGTAAAGATTATCGCATTGTTATTTAACCAGCTATATTATATGGAACAGATTGTTCAGCAGCAAATGGCGAGTATGAACATAAGTTAAGTGTGGTAAAAATGAAAATGTTGATATGAATGAGCGACACACATATATAGAGAAAATAAGAAATGAAGATTTATATAATGAAGAAATTTCAATAAGCCTATTATTGAAAGGATAATAGAAACTTGTCTAAAGTAGTTTAAGTATGTGAAAAGAAGAGCATAATCTTATCTATATAGTCGATTTTATCCAGCAAAATAAAATTTTATTGTTGTTTGATTTATCAATTTAAAACAAAGTTGTTAATGATCTCATAAAATTTATTACAAATCTCACATTAATTCATTAACGTCTAAGAACTTACCATCGAATTTGTTTATTTTTATAAAGTGTCTCTAAATAGATAGTTTTTCAAAAAGCGTAAGAAACCTATGAGCAGGGACACTTTACTGAGTTGTTATGTTTACATATTGAACACGACACTCATCGATATTCGTTCGACACACGTGTCTGCTGTATCCAATCGTATCCTAATAAAAAATAAAGAATTCTTTTTCAAACACGCTTGTACGCACCTAAATACTATTACGTATGAGCATGTTCAATCTTATTCTTAACATGTATTCTTAAAATGAATTTAGAAACAATATATATTATTATCTATTAAAATAAAAATATTTTAACTACTTTATAAAATTAAAAGAAGACACTAAAATAGTTAAAAAATTATTTTTTTATTTTAATATTAATAAAATATTATTATAATTTATCTTAAAGAATACTTTATATACATTTTATATATATGTCGTGTCCTTTTATTTTATAAGATTTTAAAATTTATGTGTCCTGTATTGTATCGTATCGTATCATATCCTATGTTCGTGTCAATGTCCGTACATCTTAGATTCATAGTAAAAGACCAAACATGAGATTTTCAGAATTTATCAAATTATAATGATATAACACTTGAAAATTTGAAGTAAAATAATAAATGTCTCAGCCTAATAATTTGGTGTTATACCCTAAATCTCTAATAATTCGTTATTTCAAGCATGTTTTTAGATATGTTTATAAGCATTGGTGAAAAAATAAAAAACAGAAAAACAAGCATTAAAAATAAGACAAAAGAAATATAAAGTCTGTCCCGGAAAAAATTTTGCCACATTGGATCTATCAAATAAGCGGATTGAATTTGCAAATTTTGTTTCCAGATCTATTAATCGATCCTATCAAATATGTTATCCAAATTTAGATACGAATCTAATTCACAAATTGAACGCGTCCGATCAATTTTCGGACACCGCAATTTTCAAGGGTACGAGGGCGTGGACTGCTTCATTTCATTATTTTTTTGGTGACTTCTTTATTTCATTATTTGACATAAAATCAACTCCTTTTGATTAAGAGTTGCGAATTACGAGAAAAATTTAAGCATTAACAGAAGGTATTGTTTTTGTTTTCAGTATTTTTAGCTAATTAATAATATATTTTTAATTTATATTTTTAAATATTATTAACTAATTATTAATTAAAAATAATAAATTTTGTTATTTTTTAATAATTTTTGTGAATTAACTGAGCCAAAATCATTTAGATGTAATTATTATTTTTAAAATTTAATTTTAGTGTATTATTAAATGTAAAGCAATTTTATACCGCCGCTTGCTTTGATAAAATTTTTATTTTTTAAAAATAGTTTATAAAAACTAATTTTTAAAAGTTGCATCATTTATAGTTGATAAATTAAATTAACAATAATTTTTAATAAGTACGAATAAATAATAATTACATTTGGTAAAATAATTTTTAAAATTTAAAAATATTATAATAAGCATAAATATAAGTTAAATTTAGAAGTTAATTAATGTATAAAATTATACAATTTCGCTATATATCCAACTTTTTTGACAATTAAATTCAATCAAATTGGTTCAAACCTAATAAAAATTAGTTTCATTAATGAGAGCGTGTAAACACCCTCCAACTCCCAACGGCATTGCGCGCTTCTTCTTTGCATTCTTTTTTTTCTTTGCACTCCTTCCTCTTCTTTGCATTCATTCTTCTTCTCTGCATGCAGCTATTGTGTTTTTTTCTTTTTTTTTTATTTTTTGGTAATTTTTTGCAGCAATATGTATATATTTTTTTGTTTGATTTTTTTTATTTTTATTTTTGTTAAGAGGGTAAAATAAAAAATTATGAGAGACAAGAAAAGAAGAAGATGATGATGATAACGAAGAAGAGGATGAGGAGTTTAACTTATTAGAAAATAATACGAAATTTCTTAACAATAACACTGAAATTTTTTAATTTTGACACCGAAATTTAACTATACAAAAACACAGCCAAAGAGAAAGAGGAGAAATTCTGAATTGTTATTCTTACTTTTTCTTAGGAGTATTGCTTCTCATATTAGACTTGAATAAACATGTATTATAATCTTATTTAATTGAATGGATATAAATAGTAAATTGCATACTAAAAGATCACAAAATAGTACTGAAATTACTTGAATGAACATGTTTGTATTATGTTGTAATTTTATTTAGTTGAATGGACGTAGGTTCATACTTATTGGATTAAATTCTTACCAAAAACAAAAAAATATCGAAATTTCTTAATTTTGACACCAAAATATTACTATAAAAATACAAAAATTTCTTAATTTCAACACCAAAATTTTGTTACAAACACATAAATATTTTCTTATACTACTTCAATGAGAGTTTTTTTTTCTTCTCCTACTTACTAACTAAAGATAATAAGAAAGAATATTCTAATTTAATGTTTTATTCTTGTTAGGTAATCATGATAATCAAAATAACGAAGAACAAGAGGAGGATGAATTGTTGTTTTAAATTGTTATTTTTACTTTTTTTTAATAGTATTACTTCTCATATTAGATTTGAAGAACATGTATTATAATCTTATTTAATTGAATAAATGTAAAAGGTAAATTGCATACTAATAAAAGATCATAAGATAATACCGAAATTACTTCAATGAACATGTTTGTATTAGAATATCATAATTAGAGGATAAAATCAGAAAAAAATCAATGTAATTTATTAGGATATTATTTTATAATTAGCATACTCATTAATATACTCTTAGTCTATATATTGGTAAGAATCTTGTAATCACAAGAGAAAATATAACAAATGATAATTTTTTAAATAATTCTTCTTTTCTTTCCTAAACTCTTTGTACCATGGTAACATGGTATCAGAGTAGAGTTAGGTTCTAAGAACACAAAATCAACTATTTCTGACAAATTGACATTACAAATTACAAATATGCTACACAACAGTCTTGGAATGTGATCATCACAAACTAATTTGACAATTTGTCAATTGGTTTCAAATTAAATGGAGATAATTATCTATTATGGGCAACTCTGATGAAAAAAGTAATTGGTGGAAGAAAAAAGAAGAAACACATAAAAGAAAACTGTTTTAAGATTGTGGGTTATCCCGATTGGTGGAAAAATAATCCAAAGTCATAGAGAAATCAAAGTAAGGGAACTGCCGCTGTGAGCACCCCAGAGGTCACCAACAGTAGTGGCGAGGTGAGAAGAGAGGAAGCAAGTCGCGATGGTAAGGCAGCAGCGGTGGTAAGGGCAAGGACTACTTAACTCCTTGGCTGCTCAGCCCAGGCCATGACTCAATATGAAAGGGAGACCTAAAATCAAAATTCAATTAAAAAATAAATTAATAGATTTTCGATTGTGGGACTATCGATACTATGACTCAGGACCTCCATGATTTTAACAGCTTGACTATACCCTCTGGTGGACGAAATTGTGATTTGCCCTCTTTGTATTTGCATGAGATTTATTTAATGGCTCTTTGGCATATGTGATCACAACTACGTTCAACTTAACCAGCAAGTGTACTGGGTCATCCAAGTAATACCTTACGTGAGTAAGGGTCGATCCCACAGAGATTGTTGGTATGAAACAAGCTATAGTTGCCTTGTAAATCTCAGTTAGGCAGATTAAATTGATTTATGATAGGTTCGAAAATAAATAATGAACAGAAAAAAATAAAATAGGATAGAAATACTTATGTAAATCAATAGTGGAAATTTCAGATAGGCGTATGGAGATGCTGTGCTCCTCTTGTATCTCTACTTTCTTATTACATTCATCCAATCCTTCTTACTCCTTTCCATGGCAAGCTGTATGTAGGGCATCACCATCATCAATGGCTACTTTTCATCCTCTCGAGAAAATGGTCCTATGCGCTGTCACTGCACGGCTAATCGTCTGGAGGCATCACCCTTGTTGATAGCTACATCCCATCCTCTCAGTGAAAATGTTCCTATGCTCTGTCACAGCACGGCTAATCATCTGTCGGTTCTCAATCAGGTTGGAATAGAATCCCTTGATTCTTTTGCGTCTGTCACTAACGCCCAGCCTTCAGGAGTTTGAAGCTCGTCACAATCATTCAATACCAGAATCTTACTCGGAATACCACAGACAAGGTTAGACTTTCCGCATTCCCGGAATCCTACTCGGAATACCACAGACAAGGTTAGACTTTCTAGATTCCCATGAATGCCGCCATCTATCTAGCTTATACCACGAAGATTCTGTTGGGGAATCTAAGAGATATGCGCCCGGCCTAAGGTAGAATGAAAGTGGTTGTCAGTCACGCGCGTTCATAAGTGAGAATGATGATGAGTGTCACGGATCATCACATTCATCAAGTTGAAGTGTAACGTATATCTTGGAATAAGAATAAGGAGAATTGAATAGAAAATAATAATAATTGTATTGAAACTTGAGGTACAGCAGAGCTCCACACCCTTAATCTATGGTGTGTAGAAACTCCACCGTTAAAAATACATAAGTGAAAGGTTCAGGCATGGCCGAATGGCCAGCTCCCCAAAACGTGATCAATGGCCTCCTAAGATGAAGAATAAAACAAAACTGAGACCAAAGATGAAACGTGGTCAAAAGGCTACTAATACACTAGTAAAAAGTCTTATTTATACTAAACTAGCTACTAGGGTTTACATGAGTAAGTAATTGATGCATAAATCCACTTCCGGGGCCCACTTGGTGTATGCTTGGGCTGAGCTTGATCTATCCACGAGCTGAGGCTTTTCTTGGAGTTGAACGCCAAGTTATAGCGTGTTTCTGGCGTTCAACTCCGGGTTGTGACGTGTTTCTGGCGTTTGACTCCAGACAGCAGCATGTACTTGGCGTTGAGCGCCACTTTATGTCGTCAATTCCCGAATAAAGTATAGACTATTATATATTTCTGGAAAGCTCTGGATGTCTACTTTCCAACGCAGTTGAGAGCGCATCATTTGGAGTTCTGTAGCTCCAGAAAATCCATTTTGAGTGTAGAGAGGTCAGATTCCAACAACATCAGCAGTCCTTTTGTCAGCCTTTTTCAGAGTTTTGCTCAAGTCCCTCAATTTCAGCCAGAAATTACCTGAAATCACAAAAAAACACACAAACTCATAGTGAAGTCCAGAAATGTGAATTTAACATAAAAACTAATGAAAACATCCCTAAAAGTAGCTTGAACTTACTAAAAACTACCTAAAAACAATGCCAAAAAGCGTATAAATTATCCGCTCATCACCCTCAAAAGCCCATATTGAAACAGCTAGTGGAGAATTAATTGATGTTAAAGGAGGAGGCTCCATTACTTTTTCAGAAGAATTGAAACTAAAAAATTGCCTCTATGTCCCTGCACTATCATCAAAATTATTGTCTATTAGTCAAGTAACAAAGGAACTAAATTGTGTGGTACTCATGTACTCTACTTTTTGTCTTTTACAGGACACTCTTACGAATGAGATCATTGGGCGTGATATTGAGCGAGAAAGCCTTTCTACGTTGATGAAGTAGCATACCAGGGTCATGCCATGCTTGCTCACGGAACTGTTACTAGGCAACTTTTGTTATGGCACAGGCGTCTCGGACATCCTTCATTTGGGTACCTCAAGTTTTTATTTCCTAGTCTTTTTACAAGTAGCACTAAACTCCTCAAATGTAAAACTTGTACTCGTGCAAAAAATCACAGAGTTTCATTTTCTCTAACCAACATTAGAGTCAATTCCAGTTTTTCTCTAATAGACTCTGATGTGTGGGGTGCAGCTCCTATTTTCCATAATAATTTTTAATATTTTGTGTTATTTGTGGACGATTTCTTTCGCATGACTTGGGTATATTTTATAAATCACAAATCGAAAGTGCCTGATAAATTCTTTGCATTCCACCAAACGATTCAAACTCAATTAAACAAGAAAATCCAAGTACTTCGCCCAGATAATGGTGGAGAATTTATAAACCAATCAATGCGCAATTTTTTTTTTATAAAAAATGGTCTTATCTATCAAACTTCCTGCCCAAATACACCCCAACAAAATGGTGTGGCTAAGCTGCGAAATCATAAGTTACTTGAGATGACCCGAGCCATGATTTTTGATGCACAAGTTCCAAAAACCTTTTGGCTAGAAGCTATAGTAACCTCTGCCTACGTATTGAATCGCCTACCTACCCAAGTTCTCCACCACAAAACACCCTTACAAGTCTTGACTACTCAGACTCCAATCCCACTTATTCTAACCTTACCACCTCGAGTATTTGAATGTTCCGTCTTTGTCCATATCCCCAAAGTCAATAGAACCAAACTTGATCCTTGTGCAGAAAAATGTGTTCTCGTTGGGTATGCTACACACCAAAAGGGGTACAGGTGCTACAATCCAATCACTTGTCGTATTCATGTGACCATGGATTGTGATTTTTTAGAATCCAAATTTTACTTTAGCCGCCAACATGACACTCAGGGGGAGAATAATAATGAACCACCAAGTTGGCTAAATAACCTTTGTTGGCCAGAAACAGTTCAAACAGATCAAGTACATGGAGCCACCGAGCATACTTCACTCTCAACGTAGAAAATAAGTCGATACATACAACCAATGAAAGTCCTTTTGAGAATGTCAGACAAGAGGTAAGTGGTGCACGAAATTGTGATCTTTAATATTGGCTTCAACTTGGTATGCGCGTTTATAACTTAGCACTTTCTTCACAACCTCGCACAACTAACCAGCAAGTGCACTGGGTCGTCCAAGTAATAAACCTTACGTGAGTAAGGGTCGATCCAACAGAGATTGTTGGTATGAAGCAAGCTATGGTCATCTTGTAAATCTCAGTCAGGCGGATAATAAATGGTTATGGAGTTTTCGAATAATAATAATAAATAAACTGAAAATATAGATAGAAATACTTATGTAAATCATTGGTGGGAATTTCAGATAGGCGTATGAAGATGCTGTGCTCCTTCTGAATCTCTGCTTTCCTACTGCCTTCATCCAATCCTTCTTACTCCTTTCCATGGCAAGCTGTATGTAGGGCATCACCGTTGTCAATGGCTACATCCTATCCTCTCAGTGAAAAAGGTCCAAATGCTTTGTCACGGCATGGCTAATCATCTGTCGGTTCTCGATCATGTTGGAATAGAATCCCTTGATTCTTTTGCGTTTGTCATCACGCCCAACAATCGCGAGTTTGAAGCTCGTCACAGTCATTCAATCCCTGAATCCAACTCGGAATACCACAGACAAGGTTTAGACTTTCCGGATTCTCATGAATGCCGCCATCAATCTAGCTTATACCATGAAGATTCTGGTCAAGGAATCCAAGAGATATGCGCTCGGTCTAAGGTAGAACGGAAGTGGTTGTCAGTCACGCGTTCATAGGTGAGAATGATGATGAGTGTCACGGATCATCACATTCATCATGGTGAAGTGCAACGAATATCTTAGAACAGGAATAAACTGAATTGAATAGAAAATAGTAGTAATTGCATTGAAACTCTAGTTACAGCAGAGCTCCACACCCTTAATCTATGGTATGTTGAGACTCCACCGTTGAAAATACATAAGTGAAGGTCCAGGCATGGCCAAATGGCCAGCCCCCAAAATATGACATGAATTCGAAAATAGGGAGAAGGACCTATGGTCAAAAGACCGAATGGTCAAAAGACACTGAATACAATAGTAAAAAGTCCTATTTATACTAGACTAGCTACTAAGATTTACAGAAGTAAGTAATTGATGCAGAAATCCACTTCCGGGACCCACTTGGTGTGTGCTTGGGCTGAGCTTGAACTTTACATGAGCTGAGGCTTCTTTTGGAGTTGAACACCAAGTTGTAACGTGTTTTTGGCGTTCAACTCTGGTTCGTGACGTGTTTCTGGCGTTTGACTCCAGAATGCAGCATGGAACTGGCGTTGAGCGCCAATTTACGTCATCTAATCACGAATAAAGTATGGACTATTATATATTGCTGGAAAGCTCTGGATGTCTACTTTCCAACGCCGTTGAGAGCGTGCCATTTAAAGTTCTGTAACTCCAGAAAATCCATTTCGAGTGCAGGAAGGTCAGAATCCAACAGCATGAGCAGTCCTTTGTCAGCCTTTTATCAGAGTTTTGCTTAGGTCCCTCAATTTCAGCCAGAAATTACCTGAAATCACAGAAAAACACACAAAATCATAGTAAATTCCAGAAATATGAATTTAGCATAAAAACTAATGAAAACATCCCCAAAAATAGCTAGATTATACTAAAAACTATCTAAAAACAATGCCAAAAAGCGTATAAATTATCCGCTCATCACAACACCAAACTTAAATTGTTGCTTGTCCCCAAGCAACTGACAATCAATTAGGATAAAAAGAAGAGAATATACTATAAATCCCAAAATATCAATGAATATTAATTCTAATTAGATGAGCGGGACTTGTAGCTTTTTGCTTCTGAACAGATTTGGCATCTCACTTTCTCCATTGAAGTTTAGAATGATTGGCATCTATAGGAACTTATAATTTCAGATAATGTTATTGATTCTCCTAGTTAAGTTTGTTGACTCTTGAACACAGCTACTTTTATGAGTCTTGGATGTGGCCCTAAGCACTTTGTTTTCCAGTATTACCACCGGATACATAAATGCCACAGACACATAGCTGGGTGAATGATGAGCGGATAATTTATACGCTTTTTGGCATTGTTTTTATATAGTTTTTAGTAAGTTTAAGCTACTTTTAGGGATGTTTTCACTAGTTTTTATGATAAATTCACATTTCTGGACTTTACTATGAGTTTGTGTATTTTTCTGTGATTTCAGGTAAATTCTGACTGAAATTGAGGGATTTGAGCAAAACTATGAAGAAGGCTGACAAAAGGACTGCTGATGCTGTTGGAATCTGACCTCCCTGCACTCAAAATGGATTTTCTGGAGCTACAGAACTCCAATTGGCGCGCTCTTAATGGCGTTGGAAAGTAGACATCTAGGGCTTTCCAGCAATATATAATAGTCCACACTTTATTCGAAGAATGACGACGTAACTTGGCGTTGAACGCCAAGTACATGCTGCTGTCTGGAGTTAAACGCCAGAAAAACGTCATGATTTGGAGTTGAACGCCCAAAACACGTCATAACTCGGAGTTCAACTCCAAGAAATGCCTCAGCTCGTGGATTAATCAAGCTCAGCCCAAACATACACCAAGTGGGCCCCGGAAGTGAATTTATGCATCAATTACTTACTCATGTAAACCCTAGGAGCTAGTCTAGTATAAATAGAACATTTAACTATTGTATTAGATGTCTTTTGACCACGTTTCATCTTTGGTCTCATCTTTGGTCTCAGTTTTGTTTTATCCTTCATCCTAAGAGATCATTGATCAAGTTAGAGAGGGCTGGCCATTCGGCCATGCCTGAACCTCTTTTACTTATGTATTTTCAACGGTGGAGTTTCTGCACACCATA
>NC_029777.3:64013859-64015362 GCF_000817695.3 Arachis duranensis
GATCCTCATGAATGCCGCCATCTATCTAGCTTATACCACGAAGATTCTGTTGGGGAATCTAAGAGATATGCGCCCGGCCTAGAGTAGAACAGAAGTGGTTGTCAGTCACATGCGTTCATAGGTGAGAATGATGATGAGTGTCACGGATCATCACATTCATCAAGTTGAAGTGCAACGTATATCTTGGAATAAGAATAAAAAAGAAATGAATAAAAAGTAATAGTAATTGTATTGAAACTTGAGGTACAGCAGAGCTCCACACCCTTAATCTATGGTGTGTAGAAACTCCACCGTTAAAAATACATAAGTGAAAGGTTCAGGCATGGCCGAATGGCCAGCCCCCTGAATGATCAAAAGACCGAATGATCAAAGACTACAAAGTCAAAAGATTAAACTGTCAAAAGATGACTAATACACTAGTAAAAAGTCTTTTTTATACTAAACTAGCTACTAGGGTTTACATGAGTAAGTAATTGATGCATAAATCCACTTTCGGGGCCCACTTGATGTATGTTTGGGCTGAGCTTGATCTATCCACGAGCTGAGGCTTCTCTTGGAGTTGAACGCCAAGTTATAACGTGTTTTGGGCATTCAACTCCGGGTTGTGACGTGTTTCTGGCGTTTAACTCCAGACAGTAGCATGTACTTGGAGTTGAGCGCCACTTTACGTCGTCAATTCCCAAATAAAGTATGGACTATTATATATTGCTGGAAAGCTCTGGATGTCTACTTTCCAACGTCATTGAGAGCGTGCCATTTGAAATTCTGTAGCTCCAGAAAATTCATTTTGAGTGCAGGGAGGTCAGATTCCAACAGCATCAGCAGTCCTTTTGTCAGCCTTTTTCAAAGTTTTGCTCAAGTCCCTCAATTTCAGCCAGAAATTACATGAAATCACAGAAAAACACACAAACTCATAGTAAAGTCCAGAAATGTGAATTTAATATAAAAACTAATGAAAACATCCCTAAAAGTAGCTTGAACTTACTAAAAACTACCTAAAAACAATGCCAAAAAGAGTATAAATTATCCTCTCATCACAACACCAAACTTAAATTGTTGCTTGTCAACTAAAAATCAATTAGGATAAAAAGAAGAGAATATACTATAAATTCCAGAATATCAATGAATATTAATTATAATTAGATGAGCGGGACTTGTAGCTTTTTGCTTCTGAACAGTTTTGGCATCTCACTTTTTCCTTTGAAGTTTAGAATGATTAGCATCCATAGGAACTCAGAGTTCAGATAGTGTTATTGATTCTCCTAGTTAAGTATGTTGATTCTTGAACACAGCTACTTATGAGTCTTGGCCGTGGCCCTAAGCACTTTGTTTTCCAGTATTACCACCGGATACATAAATGCCACAGACACATAACTGGGTGAACCTTTTCAGATTGTGACTCAACTTTGCTAAAGTCCCCAGTTAGAGGTGTCCAGAGTTCTTAGGCACACTCTTTTGCTTTGGATCACAATTTTAACCACTCAATCTCAAGCTTTTCACTTG
>NC_029777.3:64018217-64019957 GCF_000817695.3 Arachis duranensis
CACTTATCTGAAATTCCCACCAATGAATCTGCATAAGCATTCTATCCCTTTTATTATTCCTTTTTATTTATTATTTAATCCAATAATCACAATTCCCCTTTTTTCTGCCTAATTGAGATTTGCAAGGTGACCATAGCTTGCTTCATACCAACAATCTCTGTGGGATCGACCCTTACTCGCGTAAGGTTTATTACTTGGACGACCCAGTACACTTGCTGGTTAGTTGAACGGAGTTGTGTCCACTCGTGCCAATTTCTAAAATCCAATTACAATGAATATGATCACAATTTCGTCCACCAAGTTTTTGGCGCCGTTGCCGGGGTTTGTTCGAGTATGGACAACTGACGGTTCATCTTGTTGCTCAGATTAGGTAATTTTCTTTTCAAAAATCTTTTTCAAAAATTTTTCTTTTATTTTTCGTTTTTCCAAAAAGTATTTTCAAAAAATTAATAAAAATACAAAAAAATTAGAAAATCATAAAAATCAAAAATATTTTGTGTTTCTTGTTTGAGTCTTGTGTTAATTTTTAAGTTTGGTGTCAATTGCATGCTTTTAAAATTTTTCTTGCATTTTTTTCGAAAATCCCATGCATCCATAGTGTTCTTCATGATCTTCAAGTTGTTCTTGATAAGTCTTCTTGTTTGATCTTGATGATTTCTTGTTTTGTGTCCTTTGTTGTTTTTCATGTGCATTTTTGCATTCATATTTTTCATGCATTAAAGATTTCTAAGTTTGGTGTCCTGCATGTTTTCTTTGCATAAAAAATTTTTCAAAATTATGTTCTTGATGTTCATCATGATCTTCAAAGTGTTCTTGGTGTTCATCTTGACATTCATAACATTCTTGCATGCATTCATTGTTTTGATCTAAAAATTTCATGCATTGAATATTTTTGTTGTTTTTTTCTCTCATAATTAAAAATTCAAAAAATCAAAAAAATATCTTTTCCTTATTTCCCTCCAAATTTTCGAAATTTTGGGTTGACTTGGTCAAAAATTTTCAAAATTAGTTGTTTCTTACAAGTCAAGTCAAAATTTCAATTTTAAAAATCTTATCTTTTCAAAATCTTTTTCAAAAATCATATCTTTTTCATTTTTTTTATTATTTTCGAAAATGTTAAAAATTAATTTTCAAAAATCTTTTTCTTATCTTTTATATCATATTTTCAAAAATTAAGCTAACAACTAATGTGATTGGTTCAAAAATTTGAAGTTTGTTACTTTCTTGTTAAGAAAGGTTCAATCTTTAAATTCTAGAATCCTATCTTGTAGTTTCTTGTTAGTTAAGTAATTTTTAAAATTAAATCTTTTTCAAATATCTTTTTCAAATATATCTTTTTATCTTTTATCTTATCTTTTTCAAAAATTTTATCTTTTTCAAAATTTAATTTCAAAATATCTTATCTAACTTCTTATCTTCTTATCTTTTTCAAAATTTGATTTCAAATCTTTTTCAATCAACCAACTAACTTTTTGTTTGTTTCTTATCTTTTTCAAAACCACCTAACTACTTATCCCTCTCTAATTTTCGAAAATTCTCCCTCTCTTTTTCAAAAATTCTTTGTTGTTTTAAATTTTAATTTTAATTATATTTCATCTTTAATTTTCGAAAATACTAACCCCTTTTTCAAAAAAAAAAAATTATTTTCGAATTTTCTTTCTCCCTCTCTCTTCTCTTCTTCTATTTAATTAATTAATTACTAACACTTCTCTTCACCTCTCTTCATCTAAAAATCCGAAT
>NC_029777.3:64022674-64023509 GCF_000817695.3 Arachis duranensis
GAATGGCCGAACTCCCACCCTCCCTCTCCCTATAAATACCTCTCCTTTCTTCTTCATTTTCACACAACACAAACCCCTTCTTCTCTCATATAGCCAAACCAATTCTCTCCCTCTCTTCCCAAGTCTCTTCTTCTTCTTCTACTTTTCTTTTCTTTCTTGCTCGAGGGCGAGCAAAATTTTAAGTTTGGTGTGGTAAAAAGCCTAAGCTTTTTATTTTTCATTCACCATCAATGGCACCCAAGACCGGAGTATCCTCAAGAAAAGGAAAAGGAAAGGCAAAAGCTTCCACTTCTGAGTCATGGGAGAAGGAGAGATTCATCTCCAAGAGCCATCAAGACCACTTCTATGATGTTGTGGCAAAGAAGAAGGTGATCCCCGAGGTCCCCTTCAAACTCAAAAAGAATGATTATCCGGAAATCCAACATGAAATTCAAAGAAGAGGGTGGGAAGTCATAACCAACCCCATGTAACAAGTTGGAATATTGATGGTTCAAGAGTTCTATGCCAATGCATGGATCACTAGAAACCATGATCAAAGTATGAACCCGAATCCAAAGAACTATATCACAATGGTTCGGGGGAAATACTTAGATTTTAGCCCGGAAAATGTGAGGTTGGCGTTTTACCTACCCATGATGCAAGGTGATGAACGCCCCTACACAAGAAGGGTCAACTTTAATCAAAGGTTGGACCAAGTCCTAATGGACATTTGTGTGGAAGGCGCCCAATGGAGAATAGACTCCAAAGGCAAACTGGTCCAACTAAAAAGACTGGACCTCAAGCCTGTAGCTAGAGGATGGTTGGAGTTCATCCAAAGATCCATCATCCCTACAAG
>NC_029777.3:64024087-64024900 GCF_000817695.3 Arachis duranensis
TTTTTGTTTTCTGAATGAATGCTTGAACAGTGCATATGTCTTTTGATGTTGTTGTTTATGAGTGTTAAAATTGTTGGTTCTTGAAAGAATGATGAACAAAGAGAAATGTTATTGATGATCTGAAAAACATCATGAAATTGATTCTTGAAGCAAGAAAAAGCAGTGAAAAAAAAATGTATGGCGAAAATTTTAAGGCAAGGATCCGAGGCTTTGAGCATTAATGGATAGGAGGGCCCAAGGAAATTAAATCCAGGCCTAAGCGGCTAAATCAAGCTGTCCCTAACCATGTGCTTGTGTCATGAAGGTCCAAGTGAAAAGCTTGAGACTGAATGGTTAAAGTCGTGATCCAAAGCAAAAGATGTGCTTAAGAGCTCTGGACACCACTAACTGGGGACTTTAGCAAAGCTGAGTCACAATCTGAAAAGGTTCACCCAGTTATGTGTTTGTGGCATTTGTGTATCCGGTGGTAATACTGGAAAACAAAGTGCTTAGGGCCACGGCCAAGACTCATAAGTAGCTGTGTTCAAGAATCAACATGCTTAAGTAGGAAAGTCAATAACACTATCCGAAATTCTAAGTTCCTAGAGAAGCCAATCACTCTAAACTTCAAAGGAAAAAGTGAGATGCCAAAACTGTTCAGAAGCAAAAAGCTACAAGTCCCGCTCATCTAGTTAAATTAATATTCATTGATATTTTGGACTTTATAGTATATTTTCTTCTTTTTATCCTAATTGATTTTCAGTTGCTTGGGGACAAGCAACAATTTAAGTTTGGTGTTGTGATGAGCGGATAATTTATACGCTTTTTGGCATT
>NC_029777.3:64025184-64025380 GCF_000817695.3 Arachis duranensis
AAAATGGATTTTCTGGAGCTACAGAACTCCAATTGGCGCGCTCTTAATGGCGTTGGAAAGTAGACATCCAGGGCTTTCCAGCAATATATAATAGTCCACACTTTATTCGAAGAATGATGACGTAACTTGGCGTTGAACGCCAAGTACATGCTGCTGTCTGGAGTTAAACGCCAGAAAAACGTCATGATCTGGAGTT
>NC_029777.3:64025634-64034956 GCF_000817695.3 Arachis duranensis
CGTTCTACATGCAACAGAGCTTGAATGCGTATCTCTTAGATTCCCCCACAGAATCTTCGTGGTATAAGCTAGATAGATGGTGGCATTTATGAGGATCCGGAAAGTCTCACCTTGTCTGTGGTATTCCGAGTAGGATTCCGGTAATGAATGACTGTGACGTGCTTCAAACTTGTAACCTGCTGGGCGTTAGTGACAGACGCAAAAGAGGGATTCTATTCCAGTAGGGGAGGGAACCAACCGGTGATTAGCCGTACTGTGACAGAGTGCGTGAGCATTAGTTTTCACTGCGATGATGGGATGTAGCCATCAGCCATGGGTGATGCCTCCAGACGATTAGCCGTGCGACTGACAACCGCATAGGATCATTTTCCCGAGAGGAAGAAAGTAGCCACAGTTGATGGTGAACCCCTATACAAAGCTTGCCATGGAAAGGAGTAAGAAGGATTGAATAGGAGCAGTAGGAGAGCAGGCGTCCCTGGGCTCTACAGCATCTCCATCCGCTTATCTGAAATTCCTACCAATGAATCTGCATAAGTATTCTATCCCTTTTATTATTCCTATTTATTATTTAATCCAATAATCACAATTCCCCTTTTTTCTGCCTAACTGAGATTTGCAAGGTGACCATAGCTTGCTTCATACCAACAATCTCTGTGGGATCGACCCTTACTCGCGTAAGGTTTATTACTTGGATGACCCAGTACACTTGCTGGTTTGTTGAACGGAGTTGTGTCCACTCGTGCCAATTTCTAAAATCCAATTACAATGAATATGATCACAATTTCGTCCACCAATGAACCTTTTCAGATTGTGACTCAGCTTTGCTAAAGTCCACAGTTAGAGGTGTCCAGAGTTCTTAAGCACACTCTTTTTGCTTTGGATCACGACTTTAACCACTCAGTCTCAAGTTTTTTCACTTGGACCTGCATGCCACAAGCACATGGTTAGGGACAGCTTGATTTAGCCGCTTAGGCCTGGATTTTATTTCCTTGGGCCCTTGACGAGCGGATAATTTATACGCTTTTTGGCATTGATTTTAGGAAGTTTTTAGTAGGATCTAGCTACTTTTAGGGATGTTTTTATTAGTTTTTATGCTAAATTCACATTTCTGGACTTTACTTTGAGTTTGTGTGTTATTCTGTGATTTCATGTATTTTCTGGCTGAAATTGAGGGACCTGAGCAAAACTCTGATAAGGAGGCTGACAAAGGACTGCTGATGCTGTTGGATTCTGACCTCCCTGCACTCGAAATAGATTTTCTGGAGATACAGAACTTCAAATGGCGCGCTATCAACGGCGTTGGAAAGTAGACATCCAGAGATTTCCATCAATATATAATAGTCCATACTTTATTCGAGTTTAGATGATGCAAACTGGCGTTTAACCCTAGTTCCATGCTGCATTCTGGAGTCAAACGCCAGAAACACGTCATAAACCAGAGTTAAACGCCAAAAACATGTTACAACTTGGCGTTTAACTCCAAGAGAAGCCTCTGCACGTGTAAAGCTCAAGCTCAGCCCAAGCACACACCAGGTGGGCCCTGGATGTGAATTTCTGCATTAATTACTTATTTCTGTAAACCCTAGTAGCTAGTCTAGTATAAATAGGACATTTTACTATTGTATTAGACATCTTGGTTTCGTTTTTTATCTTAGCATCCATCTTTGGACGTTTAGTCCTTAGACTTTGGGGGCTGGCCATTCGGCCATGCCTGAACCTTGATCACTTATGTATTTTCAACAGTGGAGTTTTTACACACCATAGATTAAGGGTGTGGAGCTTTGCTGTACCTCGAGTTTTAATGCAATTACTACTATTTTCTATTCAATTAAGCTTATTCTTGTTCTAAGATATCCATTGCACTTCAACCTGATGGATGTGATGATCCGTGACACTCATCATCATCCATCCTTATGAACACGTGATTGACAACCACTTCCGTTCTACCTTAGAACAAGCGCATATCTCTTGGATTCCTTGATCAGAATCTTTGTGGTATAAGCTAGAATTATTGGCGGCCATTCCTGAGAGTCCGGAAAGTCTAAACCTTGTCTATGGTATTCCGAGTAGGATTCAGGGATTGAATGGCTGTGACGAGCTTCAAACTCACGATTGTTGTGCGTGATGACAAACGCATAAGAATCAATGGATTCTATTCCGACATGATCGAGAACCGACAGATGATTAGCCGTGCTGTGACAAGAGCATTTGGACCTTTTTCACTGAGAGGATGGGAAGTATCCATTGACAACGGTGATGCCCTACATACAGCTTGCTATGGAAAGGAGTATGAAGAATTGGATGAAAGCAGTAGGAAAGTAGAGATTCAACAGGAACTAGCATCTCTATGCACTTATCTGAAATTCCCACCATTGAATTACATAAGTATCTCTATCTTATTTTATGCCTTATTTATTATTAAATTCGAACCCTTTATAACCATTTAAAATCCGCCTAACTGAGATTTATAAGATGACAATAGCTTGCTTTATACCAACAATCTCCATGGGATCGACCCTTACTCACGTAAGGTTTTTTTCTTGGACGACCCAGTACACTTGTTGGTTAGTTGTGCGGAGTTGTGACAAAGTGTGATTCAAGTTTGAGAGATCCAAGTCATTGGAGTCATTGTTGATGATCACAATTTACGCGCACCAAGTTTTTGACGCCGATGTTGGGGATTGTTCGAGTTTGGACAACTGACGGTTCATCTTGTTGCTCAGATTAGGTAATTTTCTTTTCAAAATGTTTTCAAAAATCTTTCAAAAATTTTTTTCTTTGTTTTCGTTTTTTCCAAAAAATTATTTTCGAAAAATCCAAAAAAAAATTATAAAATCATAAAAACAAAAAATATTTTGTGTTTCTTGTTTGAGTCTAGTGTCAATTTTTAAGTTTGGTGTCAATTGCATGTTTTAAAAACTTTTGCATACTTTTTCGAAAACTCATGTATGGTGTTCTTCATGATCTTCAAGTTGTTCTTGGTAAGTCTTCTTGTTTGATCTTCATATTTTCTTGTTTTGTGTTTTTTTTTTGTTTTTCATATGCATTTTTGCATTCAAAGTGTCTAAGCATTGAAGATTTCTAAGTTTGGTGTCTTGCATGTTTTTCTTTTCTTGAAAATTTTTCAAAAAATAAGTCTTGATGTTCATCTTGATCTTCAAAGTGTTCTTGATGTTCATCTTGACATTCATAGTGTTCTTGCATGCATCATGTGTTTTGATTCATAATTTTCATGTTGTGAGTCATTTTTATGTTTTTCTTTCTCATCATTAAAAATTCAAAAATCAAAAAAGAGAAAAATATCTTTTCCTTTTTTTTTCTCATAAATTTCAAAAATTTGAGTTGACTTAGTCAAAATTTTTTAAAACTTAGCTATTTCTTATAAGTTAAGTCAAATTTTCAATTTTAAAAATCCTATCTTTTCAAAATCTTTTTCAAAAATAAAATCTTTTTCATTTTTCTTTTATGATTTTCGAAAATTTAAAATTATTTTTCAAAATCTTTTTCTTATCTTTATTTCAAAATTTCAAAAACTTTACTAACAATTAATGTGATTGATTCAAAAATTTGAAGTTTGTTACTTTCTTGTTAAGAAAGGTTAAATCTTTAAATTTTAGAGTCATATCTTTCAGTTTCTTGTTAGTCAAGTAATCAATTTTAAATTTTAAAAAATAAATCTTTTTCAAAATATCATTTTCAATCATATCTTTTAAAAAAATATCTTTTTTCAAATTATATCTTTTTCAAAATCAATTTCAAAATATATTTTCTAACTTCTTATATTTTTAAAATTGATTTTTAAATCTTTTTCAACTAACTAATTGACTTTTTATTTGTTTTAAAATTTTTATCTTTTTCAAAACCACTTAACTACTTCATCCTCTCTAATTTTCAAAAATTCCTCACTCTTTTTCAAAACTTTCTTAATTAACTAATTGTTTCAAATTTTAATTTTAATTTTAATTCTTCTCTTAATTTTTGAAAATCACTAACCCTTTTTCAAAATTAATTTTCGAAATTCTCTCCTTCTCATCTTCTCCTATTTATTTATTTATTTACTAACACTTCTCTTCATCTCAAGAATTCGAACCTATCTTCCCCCTTGTGTTTGGATTCTTAACTCTTTTCCTTCTTCTATTCATTTCTTCTTTTACTAACATAAAGGAATCTCTATACTGTGACATAGAGGATTCCTCTTCCTTTTCTGTTCTCTTCTTTTTCATATGAGCAGGAACAAGGAAAAAGGAATTCTTGTTGAAGCTGATCCTGAACCTGAAAGGACTCTGAAGAGAAAACTGAGAGAAGCTAAAATACAACAATCCAGAGATAACCTTACTGAAATTTTCGAACAAGCAAAGGATATGGCAGCCGAACCCAACAACAATAATGCAAGGAGGATGCTTGGTGACTATACTACACCTACTTCCAAGTTTGATGAAAGAAGCATCTCAATCCCTACCATTGGAGCAAACAATTTTGAGCTGAAACCTCAACTAGTTGCTCTAATGCAACATAACTGCAAGTTCTATGGACTTCCATCAGAAGATCCCTATCAGTTTTTAACTGAGTTCTTACAGATCTGTGAGATTGTGAAGACTAATGGACTAGATTCTGAAGTCTACAGGCTCATGCTTTTCCCTTTTGTTGTAAGAGACAGAGCTAGAACATGGTTGGACTCACAACCTAAAGATAGCCTGGACCCCTGGGATAAGCTGGTCACGACCTTCTTGGCTAAGTTCTTTCCTCCTCAAAAGTTGAGCAAGCTTAGAGTGGATGTTTAGACCTTCAAACAAAAAGAAGGTGAATCCCTCTATGAAGCTTGGGAAAGATACAAACAGATGACCAAAAGGTGTCCTTCTGACATGCTTTCAGAATGGACCATTTTGGATATATTCTATTATGGTCTATCTGAATTCTCTAAGATGTCACTGGACCATTCTGCAGGTGGATCCATTCACCTAAACAAAACGCCTGCAGAAGCTCAAAAACTCATTGACATGGTTGCAAATAACCAGTTCATATACACTTCTGAGAGGAATTTTGTGAATAATGGGACGCCTCAGAGGAAGGGAGTTCTTGAAATTGATGCTCTAAATGCCATATTGGCTCAGAACAAAATGTGACTCAGCAAGTCAACATGATTTCTCAAAGTTTGAATGGATGGCAAAATGCATCAAACAGTACTAAAGAGGCATCTTCTGAAGAAGAAGCTTATGATCCTGAGAACCCTGCAATAGCAGAGGTAAATTACATGGGTGAACCTTATAGAAACACCTATAATTCATCATGGAGAAATCATCCAAATTTCTCATGGAAGGATCAACAAAAGCCTCAACAAGGGTTTAATAATGGTGGAAGAAATAGGCTCAGCAATAGCAAGCCTTATCCATCATTTTCTTAGTAACAGACAGAGAATCCTGAGCAGAGCACCTCTATCTTAGCAAACATAGTATCTGATCTGTCTAAGGCCACTTTAAGTTTCATGAGTGAAATAAGGTCCTCCATCAGAAATTTGGAGGCACAAGTGGGCCAGCTGAGTAAGAAAATCACTGACACTCCTCCTAGTACTCTCCCAGCAATACAGAAGAGAATCCAAAAAGAGAGTGCAAGGCCATTGATATAATCAACATGGCCGAACCTAAAGAGGAAGGGGAAGACGTGAATCCCAATGAGGAAGACCTCATGGGACATCCCCCAGACAGGAAGTAGTTCCCTATTGAGGACCTAAAGGAATCTGAGGCTCATATAGAGGTCATAGAGATTCCTTTAAACCTCCTTCTGCCATTCATGAGCTCTGAAAACTATTCTTCCTCTGAAGAGGATGAAGACGTAACTGGAGAGCAAGTTGCTCAATATCTAGGAGCCATCATGAAGCTGAATGCCAAGTTGTTTGGTAATGAGACTTGGGAAGGTGAATCTCCCTTGCTCATTAGTGAACTAGATACATGGGTTCAGCAAACGTTACCTCAAAAGAAACAAGATCCTGGTAAATTCTTAATACCATGTACCATAGGCACCATGACCTTTGAGAAGGCTCTGTGTGACCTAGGGTCAGGCATAAATCTTATGCCACTCTCTGTAATGGAAAAGCTGGGGATAATTGAAGTACATCCTGCCACATTCTCATTAGAGATGGCGGACGGATCACAAAGACAAGCTTATGGATTAGTAGAGGACGTGTTAGCAAAGGTTAAAGGTCTCTACATCCCTGCTGATTTCATAATCTTAGACATTAGGAAGGAGGAGGATGAATGCATCATCCTTGGAAGACCCTTCCTAGCCACAGCAGGAGCTGTGATTAATGTTGACAGAGGAGAGCTAGTTCTTCAATTAAATGGGGACTACCTTGTGTTTAAAGCTCAATGATCTTCTTCTGCAACCATGGAGAGGAAGCATGAAAAGCTTCTCTCAATACAGAGTTAAACAAAGCCCCCACAATCAAACTCTAAGTTTGGTATTGGGAGGCCACAACCAAACTCTAAGTTTGGTGTTAAACCCCCATATTCAAACTCTAAGTTTGGTGTTGGGAGTCCACAACATTGACTTGATCACCTGTGAGGCTCCATGAGAGCCCACTGTCAAGCTAGTGACATTAAAGAAGCGCTTATTGGGAGGCAACCCAATTTTTATTTATCTAATTCAATTTTTATTTTTATTGTTCTTTTATGTTTTATTAGGTGCATGATCATGTGGAGACACAAAACAAATACTAAAATTAAAAACAAAATAAAAAACAGCAGAAGAAACAGCACACCCTGGAGGAAGGGCTTACTGGCATCTAAACCCCAGTAAGGAGCATCTGGCTGGCGTTCAACGCCAGAACAAAGCATGGATCTGGCGTTGAAAGCCAGAAACATGCAGCAATCTGGCGTTTAAACACCAGGATTGCACCCTGAGGAAAGCTGGCATTCAACGCCAGAAACATGCTACAGACTGGCGTTGAACGCCCAAAACAAGCTTAGAACTGGCGTTTAACGCCAGAAACAAGCATCAATCTGGCGTTAAATGCCAGGATTGCATCCAGAGGGCATTTTATACACCTCATTGGTGCAGGAATGTATATCCTTGACACCTCAGGATTTGTGAACCCCACAAGATCCTCTCAGGATCTGTGGACCCCACAGGATCCCTACCTACCTCAACTCACCTTCTCTCTCTTTTTCACACAATCCAATAAAACACTCTTCCCCAAAACCCTTCACCAATCACCTCAAATCTCTCTTCCCCATCACCTCTTCACCACTCACATCCATCCACTCTTCCCCATAAACCCCACATACCTTCATAATTTAAAATCTCTTTCCCACCCAAACCCACCCTAAATGGCCGAACCAACTCCCTCTCCTTTCACTATATAAACCTCTCTATCCTTCTTCATTTTCACACACCACAACCCTCTCTTCCTCACCTTAGCCGAAACCACACACCTCTCCCTTTCCTCCATATCCTCCTCTTCTTCTTCTTCTCTTCTTTCTTCTTTTGCTCGAGGGCGAGCAATATTCTAAATTTGGTCTGGCAAAAGCATAGCTTTTTTGTTTTTCCATAACCACTTATGGCACCTAAGGCTGGAGAAACCTCTAGAAAAGGGAAAGGGAAGACAAAAGCTTCCACCTCCGAGTCATGGGAGATGGAGAGATTCATCTCTAAAGCCCATCAAGACCACTTCTATGAAGTTGTGGCCAAGAAGAAGGTGATCTCTGAGGTCCCTTTCAAGCTCAAGAAAAATGAGTATCTGGAGATTCGACTTGAGATTCAAAAAAGAGGTTGGGAAGTTCTTACCAACCCCATTCAACAAGTCAGAATCTTAATGGTTCAAGAGTTCTATGCCAATGCATGGATCACTAGAAACCATGATCAAAGTATGAACCCGAATCCAAAGAATTATCTTACAATGGTTCGGGGAAAATACTTAGATTTCAGTCCGGAAAATGTGAGGTTGGCATTCAACTTGCCTATGATGCAAGAAGATGCACGCCCCTACACTAGAAGGGTCAACTTTGATCAAAGGTTGGACCAAGTCCTTATGGACATATATGTGGAAGGAGCTCAATGGAAAAGAGACTCAAGAGGCAAGCCAGTTCAATTGAGAAGACTGGACCTTAAGCCTGTGGCTAGAGGATGGTTGGAGTTCATCCAACACTCCATCATCCCCACTAGCAACCGATCTGAAGTTACTGTGGATCGGGCCATCATGATCCATAGCATCATGATTGGAGAGGAAGTAGAAGTTCATGAAGTCATCTCCCATGAATTCTACAAAATAGCCGATAAGTCCTCTACTTTGGCAACGCTAGCTTTTCCTCATCTTATTTGCCATCTATGCTACCCAACTGGAGTTATCATAGAAGGAGACATCCTCATTGAAGAGGACAAGCCCATCACTAAGAAAAGGATGGAGCAAACAAGAGAGGCCATCTATGGATCTCAAGAGATGCATGAGGAAGCTCATCATCAAGGAATCCTTGAGATGCCTCAAGGGATGTACTTTCCTCCCAGCAACTATTGGGAACAACTCAACACTTCTCTAGAAGACTTGAGTTATAACATGTACCAACTAAGGGTGGAACACCAAGAGCACTCCATCATTCTCCATGAGATTAGAGAAGATCAAAGAGCAATGAGGGAGGAGCAACAAAGGCAAGGAAGAGACATAGAAGAGCTCAAGGACATCATTGGTCCTTCAAGAAGAAGGCGCCACCATCACTAAGGTGGACTCATTCCTTGTTCTTATTTCTTTGTTTTTCGGTTTTTAAGCTTCATGTTTATCTATGTTTGTGTCTTTACTACATGATCATTAGTGTCTAGTAACTATGTCTTAAGGCTACGAATAATTCCATGAATCCTTCACCTCTCTTAAATGAAAAATGTTTCTAATTCAAATGAATAAGAAGTACATGAGTTTTTAATTTATCCTTGAAATTAGTTTAATTATATTGATGTGGTGACAATACTTTTTGTTTTCTGAATGAATGCTTGAACAATGTATATTTTTGATCTTGTTGTTTATGAATGTTAAAATTGTTGGGTCTTGAAAGAATGATGAAAAAGAAAAATGTTGTTGATGATCTGAAAAATCATAAAATTGATTCTTGAAGCAAGAAAAAGCAGTGAAGAACAAAAGCTTGCGAAAATATATATACATATATATATAAATATATATAAGAAAAAGAAAAAGCAAGCAGAAAAAGCCAATAGCCCTTAAAACCAAAAGGCAAGGGTAAAAAGGATCTAAGATTTTGAGCATCAGTGGATAGGAGGGCCCAAGGAAATAAAATCCAGGCCTAAGCGGCTAAATCAAGCTGTCCCTAACCATGTGCTTGTG
>NC_029777.3:64035074-64040259 GCF_000817695.3 Arachis duranensis
TAACTGGGGACTTTAGCAAAGCTGAGTCACAATCTGAAAAAGTTCACACAGTCACGTGTCTGTGGCATTTATGTATCCGGTGGTAATACTGGAAAACAAAGTGCTTAGGGCCACGGCTAAGACTCATAAAAGTAGCTGTGTTCAAGAATAAACATACTTAACTAGGTAAATCAATTAACACTATCTGAACTCTAAGTTCCTATAGAAGCCAATCACTCTGAACTTCAAAGGAAAAAGTGAGATGCCAAAACTGTTCAAAAGCAAAAAGCTACAAGTCCCGCTCATCTAATTAGAACTAATATTCATTGATATTTTGGGATTTATAGTATATTCTCTTCTTTTTATCCTATTTGATTTTCAGTTGCTTGGGGACAAGCAACAATTTAAGTTTGGTGTTGTGATGAGCAGATAATTTATACGCTTTTGGCATTATTTTTTGGAAGTTTTTAGTAGGATCTAGCTACTTGTAGGGATGTTTTTATTAGTTTTTATGCTAAATTCACATTTCTGGACTTTACTATGAGTTTTCGTATTTTTCTGTGATTTCAGGTATTTTCTGGCTGAAATTGAGGGACCTGATCAAAACTCTGATAAGGAGGCTGACAAAGGACTGCTGATGCTGTTGGATTCTGACCTCCCTGCACTCGAAATAGATTTTCTGGAGCTACAAAACTTCAAATGGCGTGCTCTTAACGGCGTTGGAAAGTAGACATCCAGAGCTTTCCAGCAATATATAATAGTCCATACTTTATTCGAGTTTAGATGACGCAAACTGGCGTTCAACGCTAGTTCCATGCTGCATTCTGGAGTCAAACGCCAGAAACACGTCATAAACCAGAGTTAAACGCCAAAAACACGTTACAACTTGGCTTTTAGCTCCAAGAGAAGCCTCTGCACGTGTAAAGCTCAAGCTCAGCCCAAGCACACACCAGGTGGGCCCCGGAAGTGAATTTCTGCATTAATTACTTATTTCTATAAACCCTAGTAGCTAGTCTAGTATAAATAGGACATTTTACTATTGTATTAGACATCTTGGTTTCATTTTTTATCTTAGCATCCATCTTTGGACGTTTAGTTCTTAGAATTTGGGGGCTGGCCATTCGGCCATACCTGAACCTTGATCACTTATGTATTTTCAACAGTGGAGTTTCTACACACCATAGATTAAGGGTGTGGAGCTCTGCTGTACCTCGAGTTTTAATGCAATTACTACTATTTTCTATTCAATTCAGCTTATTCTTGTTCTAAAATATCTGTTGCACTTCAACCTGATGGATGTGATGATCTGTGACACTCATCATCATCCATCCGTATGAACGCATGATTGACAACCACTTTTGTTCTACCTTAGAACAAGCGTATATCTCTTGGATTCCTTGATCAGAATCTTCGTGGTATAAGCTAGAATTATTGGCGGCCATTCCTGAAATTCACACCATTGAATTACATAAGTATCTCTATCTTATTTTATGCCTTATTTATTATTAAATTTGAACCCTTTATAACCATTGAAAATCCGCCTAACTAAGATTTACAAGATGACAATAGCTTGCTTTATACCAACAATCTCTGTGGGATCGACCCTTACTCACGTAAGGTTTATTACTTGGACGACCCAGTGCACTTGCTGGTTAGTTGTGCGAAGTTGTGACAAAGTGTGATTCAAGTTTGAGAGCACCAAGTCATTGGAGTCATTGTTGATGATCACAATTTACGCGCACTAGCCCTCCTATCCATTGATGCTCAAAGCCTTGGATCCTTTTTACCCTTGCCTTTTGGTTTTAAGAGCTATTGGCTTTTTCTGCTTGCTTTTTCTTTTTCTTTCTTATTTTTTTTGCCAAAATTTTTTTCCCAAGCTTTTGCTTTTTCACTGCTTTTTCTTGCTTTAAGAATCAATTTTCATGATTTTTCAGATTGTCAATAACATTCTCTTTGTTCATCATTCTTTCAAGAGCCAACAATTTTAACATTCATAAACGACAAGATCAAAATTATGCACTGTTCAAGCATTCATTCAGAAAACAAAAGTATTGTCACCACATCAATATAATTAAACTAAATTCAAGGATAATTTCGAAATTTATGTACTTCTTGTTCTTTTGAATTAGAAACATTTTTCATTTAAGAGAGGTGAAGGATTTATGGAATTATTCATAGCCTTAAAACATAGTTACTACATACTAATGATCATGAAGTAGAGACACAAAACATAAATACACATATAGCATAGAAAACGAAAAACAGAAAAAATAAGAACAAGGAATGAGTCTACCTTAGTGATGGTGGCGCTTTCTTCTTGAAGAACTAATGATGTCCTTGAGCTCTTCTATGTCTCTTCCTTGCCTTTGTTGCTCCTCCCTCATTACTCTTTGATCTTCTCTAATTTCATGGAGATTGAAGGAGTGTTCTTGATGTTCCACCCTTAATTGATCGATATTGTAACTCAAGTCTTCTAGAGAAGTGTTGAGTTGTTCCCAATAGTTGTTGGGAGGAAAGTGCATCCCTTGAGGCATCTCCGGGATTTCTTGGTGATGAGCTTCCTCATGCGTCTCTAGGGTTCCATGAGTGGGCTCTCTTGTTTGCTCCATCCTTTTCTTAGTGATGGGCTTGTCCTCCTCAATGGGGATGTCTCCTTCTATGATGACTTCAGCTGAGTAACATAGATGGCAAATAAGATGAGGAAAAGCCAGCCTTGCCAAGGTAGAGGACTTTTCGGCTATTTTGTAGAATTCAAGGGAGATGACTTCATGAACTTCTACTTCCTCTCCATTCATGATGTTATGAATCATGATGGCCCGATCCACAGTGACTTCGGATCGGTTGCTAGTGGGGATGATGGAGCGTTGGATGAACTCCAACCATCCTCTAGCCACAGGCTTGAGGTCTAGTCTTCTTAATTGAATCGGCTTGCTTTTGGAGTCTGTTTTCCATTGAGCTCCTTCAACACATATGTCCATAAGGACTTGGTCCAACCTTTGATCAAAGTTGACCCTTCTTGTGTAGGGATGTGCATCTCCTTGCATCATGGGCAAGTTGAATGCCAACCTCACATTTTCCGGATTAAAATCTAAGTATTTCCCCCGAACCATTGTAAGATAGTTCTTTGGATTCGGGTTCATACTTTGATCATGGTTTCTAGTGATCCATGCATTGGCATAGAACTCTTGAACCATCAAGATTCTGACTTGTTGAATGGGGTTGGTCAGAACTTCCCAACTTCTTCTTTGGATTTCATGTCGGATCTCCGAAAACTCATTTTTCTTGAGCTTGAAAGGGACCTCAGGGGTCACCTCCTTCTTAGCCACAACATCATAAAACTGGTCTTGATGAGCTTTAGAGATGAATCTCTCCATCTCCCATGACTCGGAGGTGGAAGCTTTTGTCTTCCCTTTCCCTTTTCTAGAGGTTTCTTCGGCCTTAGGTGCCATTAATGGTTATGGAAAAACAAAAAGCTATGCTTTTACCACACCAAACTTAAAATATTGCTCGCCCTCGTGCAAGAGAAGAAAGAATAGATGAAGAAGAAGAGGATATGGAGGAGAGGGAGAGAAGGTTGTGTTTCGGCCAAGGTGGATAAGAGAGGGTTATGTTGTGTGACAATGAAGAAGAATGGAGTGATATTTATAGTGGAGGGAGAGGGGTTAAAGTTCGGCCATATTGGGTGGGTTGGGTAGGAAGGTGATTTTGAATTTTGAAGGTAGGTGGGGTTTCTGGGGAAGAGTGGAAGGATGTGAGTGGTGAAGGTGGGTAATTGGGAAGAGAGATTGAGTTGATTGGTGAAGGGTTTTTGGGGAAGAGTATTTATGGGAAGAGAGAATGAATGTGAAGAAGAGGAGAGAGGGTGAGTTGAGGTAGGTGGGGATCCTGTGGTGTCCACAGATCCTGAGATGATCCTGTGGGGTCCACAGATCCTGAGGTGTCAAGGATTTACATCCCTACACTAATTAGGCATGTAAAATGCCTTTGTATACAATTCTGGCATTTAAACGCCGAAGTGATGTTTATGTTGGGCGTTCAACGCCCAATTGCAGCATGTTTCTAGCGTTGAACGCCTGTTCCATGCTTGTTTTTGGCGTTCAGTACCAACTCTCCTCAGGGTATATTCCTGGCATTCAATCGCAAGGATGCTGCTTGCTTCTGGCGTTCAACGCCAGATCCATGCTCTGTTCTGGCGTTGAACGCTAGCGAGATGCTCCTTACTGGCGTTTGAACGCCAGTAAGTCCTTCCTCCAGGGTGTGATTTTTCTTTTGCTGTTTTTGATTCTGTTTTTAATTTTAGTATTTTTTTCATGACTCCACATGATCATGAACCTAATAAAACATTAAAGAACTATAAAAGAAAAAATAATAAAATTAGATAAATAAAAATTAGGTTGCCTCCCAATAAGCGCTTCTTTAATGTCAATAGCTTGACAGTGGGCTCTCATGGAGCCTCACAGGTGATCAGGTCAATATTGTAGACTCCCAACACCAAACTTAGAGTTTGGATATGGGGATTCAACACCAAACTTAGAGTTTGGCTGTGGCCTCTTGATGATTGGATTTTTGACGGTTTAGAATTTCGCTAATGAAATCTCGTTGTAAAGTATAGTTTCTAAACCAAACAATAATCCTTTCATACAAAAAGTTGTTTGTCACTAGTAGAAACCCCTAAAATTTATAAACCGAAGTATTGAACCTCGGGTCGTTCTCCCTAGGATTTACAATAAAGTGTCTTGTTATTGGTTGTGAGTTATTTTGGGGTTTTTGAGATTATAGACAAGAATTATAAATGGCAAAGGAAATAAACTAACAACTAACAAAGCTCTTGGCAAGATATGAGAACTAGAAGTCCTATCCTAGTTATCCTCCTCAATTGTGATGGCAAATTGTGCATTGCTCCCACTTAGTTAACCTCTAACCATGGAGGAAAGTCAAGTGGATGAATCAATTTGATTCCTCAAGTCCTAATCAACTCCTAGAGGAAAGACTAGCTTTAGAGGCATTCAAATCAATTAGCAACTTCTAATTATCAATCAACAAAGGAATTAGATAACTCAAGAGTCACTAATAACTCAACCAAAGCCAAGAGGAACAAAACCTACACTAAAATCCAACCAAGCATTTCATCAAACACTTGGAAGGCACAAAAGAAAAGCATAATAAATTGACAACAATAATGAAATCTAACAACAATTATTGAAAG
>NC_029777.3:64040265-64041190 GCF_000817695.3 Arachis duranensis
AGATTAACCTAAACCTAATCCTAATTTTAGAGAGAAGTGAGAGCTTCTCTCTCTAAAACTAACTCTAAACTAATCCTAATTATGCTATATGATTCCCTCATGCCTTTCCCTTAATCCTTCATCCTTTTATTCCTTTCTCCTAGCAATTGGCGCCTAAAATGGGTTCAGAAACCCTCTCAAATCGCCAGGCACGTATTGAATTAATGAAGTCATGTGCGGTCATCGGCGCGTGCGCGTACGGTATGCGTGCGCATCCCTGGCCGATTCTGCGATGTGCGCGCAAGCGCCTTGTGCGCGTGCGCGTGCTTGGCTGACTTTGCTTCTTTGACTTTTTATGCTTCTCTCCACTTGTATGCTTCCTTCCTTGCTTCCTTTGATCCATGCCTAGCCTATTTTAACCTGAGATTACTAGCAAACATATCAAGGCATCCTATGGAATCAAAGAGGAATTAGAATTCATCAAAATAAGGCTTAAAAAGCATGTTTTTACACTTAAGCATAAATATGGGAGAGATAACAAAACCATGCCAATTCATAGGCTAAATGTGACAAAAGGTTATCAAAATACTCTAAATTCAATACAAGATAAACCGTCAAATTGGGGTTTATCAACCTCCCCACACTTAGACCATAGCATGTCCTCATGCTAAAATAAGAAGGAACTAAGGGGTATGACATTTATTGAATGCAACTAAACTATATGAGTCCTATCTAAATGCAACTACCTAAGGTGAATAAAAATGCTTAGTTCAAACAAATCAATTCCCAAGAGACATGTGTAAGCACAATAGTTAGGGCAATAGGGGTTAAGTCCTACCACAATTGTATTGAATTATCAAAAAGAGTTTGATGAGCGGATATTTTATACGCTTTTTGGGGGTAATTTCATGTAGATTTTAGTATGTTTTAATTAGTTTTTAGTAGA
>NC_029777.3:64041371-64041540 GCF_000817695.3 Arachis duranensis
TTAGGCTGAAAAAGGACTGCTGATGCTGTTGGATCCTGACCTCCCTGCACTCGAAATGAATTTTCTGGAGCTACAGGAGTCCAATTGGCACGCTCTCAACGGCGTTGGAAAGTAGACATCCAGGGCTTTCCAGCAATATATAATAGTCCATACTTTGCGCGAAGATAGA
>NC_029777.3:64042223-64042560 GCF_000817695.3 Arachis duranensis
TTGGACCATTTTCACTGAGAGGATGGGAAGTAGCCATTGACAACGGTGACACCCTACATACAGCTTGCCATGGAGGGAACTTTGCACTTTTCCATGGATGGAATATTACATTACAGGAATAAATCAGACAAAGCATCTCCAAAACTCCAACACATTCTCCATTACTGCATAATAAGTATTTATTTTATGCCCTTTTTCCTTTCTTCACTGAACTTGAAAAACACTGTTGTTAGTATCCTAACTAAGAATAATAAGATAAACATAGCTTGCTTCAAACCAACAATCTCCGTGGGATTCGACCCTTACTCACGTAAGGTATTACTTGGACGACCCAGTG
>NC_029777.3:64042732-64044971 GCF_000817695.3 Arachis duranensis
TCTTTTCAAAAATTTCTTTTCAAAAATATTATTTTTCTCTTTTGATTTTTAATATCTCTTTGAGTCTAGTGTCTTATCTTAAGTTTGGTGTCAATTTTATATTTTATATTTTTATTTAAAATTTTCGTTTTAGTGTCTGTGTTCTTCATTGATCTTCAAGTTGTTCTTGTTTATTTTGCTTGTTTGATCTTGAGTTTTTCTTGTTTTGTGTCTTTTCTTGTTTTTTTTGTGCTTTTTCAAAACAGTAACTTTCAAAAATTTTTACTTATATCCATAAATATAATACATTTTTAAAATCAACTCTGAAGTTGCTGCCCATTTTGCTGGAGCTTTAGTAGTTGTTCTTCATAATTGGGTATCTTCTTTGGAATCTTTTTCAAAAATAATTTTTCTTTCATTGAATCTTGTGCCAAACTTTAAGTTTGGTGTTTTCTTGTTAAGTTTTCTTTAATTTTTGAAAATTTGTCTTGGTTTTCTAAAAATTTTAAGTTTGGTGTTCTTCCTTTTGTTTTTGGTGTTCTTGTGAATCTTCAAGGTGTTCTTGAGTTTTTCTTGTGTCTTGATCTTAAAATTTTTAAGTTTGGTGTTCCTTGGTGTTTTTCCTCCAAAAATTTTTGAAAATAAGGAGCATTAGATCTAAAAATTTTAAGTCTTGTGCCTTTTGTGTGTTTTTCTCTTTCATCATAAAATTCAAAATTAAAAAAAAAATTTATATTTTCTAACTAATTTTGAACTACTTTTTCGAAATTTTTTTGATATAAATTTCAGATTTTAATTTCAATTTTTTCGAAAAATTTTCAAAAAAAAAAAAAAGAAGAAAAAATTATTTTTAACTTCTTTTTATATATTTTGTTTTTATTTATTCCACTTTTATAAAATAAATAAAATCAACATATAAATTATCTCTTGTAATCCAATATGGAAGCAAGTAGGAATGAACAGTCCAAGAGGACTCTGGGGTCATATGCTAACCCCACTACTGCTCATATGGAAGTAGTATCTGTATACCCTCCATTGGAGTTAGTAGCTTTGAGCTGAATCCTCAGCTCATTATCATGGTGCAGCAAAACTGCCAGTACTCTGGTCTTCCACATGAAGAACCTACAGAATTTCTGGCACAATTTCTGCAAATTGCTGATACAGTACATGATAAGGAAGTAGATCAGGATGTCTACAGATTATTACTGTTTCCATTTGCTGTAAAAGATCAAGCTAAGAGGTGGTTAAATAACGTGTCCATTTGCTGTAAAAGATCATGCTAAGAGGTGGTTAAATAACCAGCCTAAGAACAGCATAAAAACATGGAAACAGTTGTGAGAAAAATTCCTGAATCATTATTTCCCTCCAAAACGGATGACACAGCTAAGGCTAAGCATCCAAGGCTTCAAACAAGGAGATAATGAATCCTTTTATGATGCCTGGGAGAGATACAGAGAGATGCTAAGAAAATGCCCCTCTGATTCTGGCGTTTAGACGCCAAAAACAGGTGAGGAGTTGGCATCTAATGCCACTCCAGCTTCCACCCCTGGCATTCAAATGCCAGTGGAAGATCAGACACATACAAGTGCTGATAATAACCCATCAAAAAAGGCTTCACAAACCACATTTGTAGGCAATAAATCTGTAGCAACTAAGGTTGAGGAATACAAAGCCAAAATGCCTTATCCTCAGAAACTCCGCCAAGCGGAATAGGATAAGCAATTTTCCCGCTTTCAGACTATCTCAGGACTCTTGAAATAAAGATTCCGTTTGCAGAAGCACTTGAGCAAATACCCTCTTATGCTAAGTTCATGAAAGAGATCTTAAGTCATAAGAAGGATTAGAGGGAAACTGAAAAAGTTTACCTCACTGAAGAGTGCAGTGCAGTTATTCTGAAAAGCTTACCTGAGAAGCTTAAAGATCCTGGGAGCTTTATGATACCATGCACATTAGAGGGTACTTGTACCAAGCAAGCTTTATGTGATCTTGGGGCAAGTATCAACCTAATACCTGCATCTACTATCAGAAGGCTTGGTTTAACTGAAGAAATAAAACCAACTAGGATATGTCTTCAACTTGCTGATGGCTCCATTAAATACCCATCAGGCGTGATTGAGGACATGATTGTCAAGGTTGGGCCATTTGCCTTTCCCACTGACTTTGTGGTGCTGGAAATAGAAGAGCACAAGAGTGCAACTCTCATTCTAGGAAGACCTTTCCTAGCAACTGGCCGAACCCTCATTGACGTCCAAAAAGGGGA
>NC_029777.3:64045055-64045707 GCF_000817695.3 Arachis duranensis
CCATGCAATATCCAGACACCCCAGATGACTGCATGAGTATTGATATCATTGACTCTCTGGTAAGAGAGGTCAGTATGGCTGAGAGTCTCGAATCAGAGCTAGAAGACATCTTTAAAGATGTTCAGCCTGATTTGGAGGAATCAGAGAGAATAATAGAACCTCTGAAAATCCCTCAGGAAGAGGAGAAACCTCCTAAACCTGAGCTCAAACCATTACCACCATCCCTGAAATATGCATTTCTAGGAGAAGGTGATACCTTTCCTGTAATCATAAGCTCTACCTTAGAGCCACAGGAAGAGGAAGCACTAATTCAAGTGCTAAGGACACACAAGACGGCTCTTGGGTGGTCCATCAGTGATCTTAAGGGGATTAGCCCAGCCAGATGCATGCACAAGATCCTATTGGAGGGTGACGCCAAGCCAGTGGTCCAACCACAAAGGCGGCTGAATCCAGCCATGAAGGAAGTTGTGCAGAAGGAGGTCACTAAATTACTAGAAGCTGGGATTATTTATCCTATTTTTGACAGCCCCTGGGTAAGCCCTGTACAAGTCGTCCCTAAGAAGGGAGGCATGACAGTGGTTCATAATGAAAAAAATGAACTGGTTCCAACAAGAACAGTTACAGGGTGGCGTATGTGTATTGATTACAGAAG
>NC_029777.3:64046309-64048811 GCF_000817695.3 Arachis duranensis
CCCAGGATCAAGAGAAAACAGCATTCACATGTCCATCTGGAGTATTTGCATACAGAAGGATGCCATTTGGCCTGTGCAATGCACCTGCAACCTTTCAAAGGTGCATGCTCTCTATTTTCTTTGATATGGTAGAAAAATTTCTAGAAGTCTTCATGGATGACTTCTCAGTATTTGGAGACTTATTCAGCTCCTGTCTTGACCATCTAACACTTATTCTAGAAAGATGCCAAGAGACTAACCTGGTTTTAAATTGGAAAAAATGTCACTTTATAGTGATTGAAAGAATTGTCCTTGGGCACAAAATTTCAAATAAGGGGATAGAAGTGGATCAAGCTAAATTAGAGGTAATTAAAAAATTTCCACCACCTGCCAATGTTAAGGCAATTAGAAGCTTTCTGGGGCATGCAGGATTTTATAGGAGGTTTATAAAGGATTTTTCAAAAATTGCAAAACCTCTGAGCAATCTGCTAGCTGCTGACATGCCATTTGTGTTTGACACAAAGTGTCTGCAGGCGTTTGAGACCTTGAAAGCTAAGCTGGTCACAGCACCAGTTATTTCTGCACCAGACTGGACATTACCCTTTGAACTAATGTGTGATGCCAGTGACCATACCATTGGTGCAGTATTAGGACAGAGGCACAACAAGCTTCTGCATGTCATTTATTATGCTAGCAGTGTTTTAAATGATGCCCAGAAAAATTACACAACCACAGAAAAAGAAATTACTTGCAGTGGTTTATGCCATTGACAAATTTAGATCCTACTTAGTAGGATCAAAAGTCATTGTGTACACTGACCATGCTGCTCTTAAATATCTACTCACAAAGCAGGATTCAAAGCCCAGGCTCATAAGATGGATGTTGCTTCTGCAAGAGTTTGATATAGAAATAAGAGACAGAAAAGGAACAGAGAATCAAGTAGCTGATCACCTATCTCGGATAGAACCAGTAGCAGGAGCATCCCTCCCTCCTACTGAGATCTCTGAAACCTTTCTGGATGAGCAATTGTTTGCTGTTCAGGAAGCTTTGTGGTTTGCAGACATTGCAAACTATAAGACACAAGGTTCTCCTTTTGTAACAAGGGAGAGAAAGCATGAAAAGCTTCTCTCACTGCAGAGTCAACCAAAGCCCCCACAGTCCAACTCTAAGTTTGGTGTTGGGAGGCCACAACCAAACTCTAAGTTTGGTGTTGAACCCCCACATTCAAACTCTAAGTTTGATATTGGGAGGCCACAACCAAACTCTAAGTTTGGCGTTGAGAGGCCACAACCAAACTCTAAGTTTGGTTTTGGGAGGCCCCAACCATGCTCTGAATATCTGTAAGGCTCCATGAGAGCCCACTGTCAAGCTATTGACATTAAAGAAGCGCTTGTTGAAGCACCTTTTGGGCGTTTAACGCCAGATTGACAGCATCCTGGGCGTTCAAAAAAATGCCCAGTGACAAAGGACTTCCTGGCGTTCAACGCCAGAAAGATGCATCAGCTGGGCGTTGAACGCCCAGGAGAAGCAGCATTTGGGCGTTAAACGCCCAAAACATGCATCGTTTGGGCGTTTAACGCCAGGATGGTGGGGAGGAGGTAAAATTCACTTTTCTTTACAATTTTTCTAAATTTTTATGTTTCAATTCATGATTTCTTGCATACACATGTTTCAAAATGTCATCCTTCAAAATCAAATTAGTTTCCTAAGAACCTTAATTTCTAAAATCCTTTTTTCAAAAATATCAAATATATCTTAATCCATACAGCCAAATTGTTTTCCAATCCAATCCAACTCTTTTAAGTTTGTTTTTCAAAACTCAATTATCTTTTTTTAAAATCTTTTTCAAATCTTTTTCAACTTATCATATCTTTTTATTTCGAAATTGCCTTTCCCTCTATTCCTCTTCTATCCTTTATTTTGCTTGAGGACAAGCAAACCTCTAAGTTTGGTGTGATTTGCCATGATCACTGAGCTAAAACTCATCAAGATCATGGCACCTAAGGGAACAAGAAGAGCAAGGATGTAAACTTAAGGGAGCTGAAGCGTCAGAAATTAATTCTTGAAGGCACCCCACAGACTAGAGGAACATCCACTTCCCAAAATACAGGTTGTTAAGTTCTAATTCTAGCTTTAACTCTGTGATAGTATTATTATAGGATTCTACCTTAGAAGTTATATAGGAGTAGTAGTAATTAGCATATCTATTTTGATTTTATTTTCAATTAAGTTATAATTTATTTTTCTCATCATCATCAAACATGAATAAAATAGTAGATTTGTAGAATAAAGAGGCAATTTAATTCTTTCGAGTTCTTAATAAGGAAAATTCTAATTATTTATATGTGGTGGCAATACTTTTTGTCTTCTGAATGAATGCTTGAACAGTGCATATTTTTGATCTTGTTGTTTATGAATGTTAAAATTGTTGGCTCTTGAAAGAATGATGAACAAAGAGAAATGTTATTGATGATCTGAAAAATCAAGAAATTGATTCTTGAAGCAAGAAAAAGCAGTGAAAAA
>NC_029777.3:64050277-64057791 GCF_000817695.3 Arachis duranensis
ATTGAATGACTGTGACGAGCTTCAAACTCCTGAAGGCTGGGCGTTAGTGACAGACGCAAAAGAATCAATGGATTCTATTCCAACCTGATTGAGAACCGACAAATGATTAGCCGTACTGTGACAGAGCATAGGAACGTTTTCACTGAGAGGATGGGAAGTAGCCATTGACAACGGTGACACCCTACATACAGCTTGCCATGGAGGGAACTTTGCACTTTTCCATGGATGGAATATTACATTACAGGAATAAATCAGACAAAGCATCTCCAAAACTCCAACACATTCTCCATTACTGCATAACAAGTATTTATTTTATGCCCTTTTTCCTTTCTTCACTGAACTTGAAAAACACTGTTGTTAGTATCCTAACTAAGAATAATAAGATAAACATAGCTTGCTTCAAACCAACAATCTCCGTGGGATTCGACCCTTACTCACGTAAGGTATTACTTGGACAACCCAGTGCACTTGCTGGTTAGTTGTGCGGATTGCAAATTCGTGCACCAGAGTTCAAACTTGAAAGAATATAGATAATATAGGTGAATACATGTAATTGAACTTTTGAACCCTCACCGGATGTGTATCCGCTCTATTCACTCAATTCTCCTCTAATCATACTTTCCAAAGTTTGATTTTCTTCTAACAATCAACATTTATTTCATGCATGCATACATATATCATGAGGTCTTTTCTTTGGTTGTAATGGGGCTAGGGTCAAGGTTGGATCATTTATGGTTAAGTGGACTAGAGTTTAGATCTTTGATTAGTATAGACTTTCCCACCTAACTATATAATGACCTATACAAGTTCAAACTACTCTAACTACCCATTCTTCACTTTTTCTTTCATACTCATGCATTCTTATTTGATTCATAACACCTATGCATTGATTCCTTTTTATTGACTTCACCTTGGGGCATTTTGTCCCCTTTTTATTATTTTTTTTCTTTTCCTTTCTTTTGTTTTTCTCTTTTATTTCTCTTTTTTTTTCTTTCTTTCAAACTATACACAAGAACATCAATGCATAAGGTCTATATATTTAATCAATACATGAATATGTTCCCAATTCCTAATTATGAAAGTGCACTACCCCTTTTTATCCCATCCAATGTTCCCAAGCCTCACCAACTGTGAATAATAAACACTCTCACTAGCCTAGACTAATCAAAGATCCAAACAAGGATTTTCATTGGTTTTCCGCTTTGGGCTTGTAATGTGCTAAAATGAGAATAAGTTGGTTAAGCATAGGCTCAAAATTGGCTAACAATGGAGAGTAAAAGGTTGGCTATTTGGGTAAGTGGGCTAATGAAATAATGGCCTCAATCCTACAAATGCATGAATACAAGAAATAAATGGACATATAGATTCAAGCAAATCAAGGATCACAATCATAGAAAGAGAACAATTTCTCACAAGAATGGAAAAATAAGTGGTTATAAAATGTAACCACATCAATAGGCTCAAGTCTCACAAGCTTGTGTTCTAGGCTCAATACATGCTTCACAAAGTATGAATTCAAGCAAGTTTCACCAAAAATTTTCTTTCAATCAATTGGGTTAATGCCCTATAATTAAATTTCTTGAAAAATCTCAATATTTGACTAAGCATTGTTGTGATTGAAAAATTCCAAAAATTTCCTTAGTTTACCCTTTCCTTTTCCGCTTAAAACCAATTTCTTATGCAAAAAGGGTGACTAAGTTTTTGCAATTCAAAGTACGATTTCTAATCACAACCACAACTAAAAAGAAAGATATGCAAAGATGTACAAAGAGAAATTCAACTAAAAGCATGGAATCTATCATCTAAAACATCTAAAGATATCCAAAAGCATCAAAATATCTAAAATCCAAAATAAGCAGTAAAAGTATCCAAAGTAAACTAAAAATGCATCAAAATATATACAAAAGATATGCAAAATAGGATAACTAGGAAAGTGCTACCGGTGACCTCCCCACACTTAAGATCAAGCATCGTCCTCGATGTTAAACTGGAGGATCAGTGGAAGGCACAACGGTAGGTGCTGAAACTGTCTGAGGCTGTGGAACTGGCTCCTCATGAGTCTGTGGTGTCTCTGTGGTGTCTGGAGTAGCTGGAGGTGCATCCTGCTGAGTCGGCACCTCCGCATCCTCCTCCTGATGATCTTGCTCATCGGAGGCCGGAGAGTCGGGAAGCGGAGGTAACTCAGCACCAAGAGAGATGAGCGCCTGGTCCATCCGATCCAATCGGCGTCTGACATGGCGCCTCTCACGCTCTAAAAACTCAAATAGGCACTGGACCAGTAGATAAGTAGGCTCAGGTGCTATAGGAGAAACTGTCGATGAAGATGGAGCTGCTGCTGTAGAGGAGGATGGGGCTGCTGTAGGGGCTGATGGTGAGGGTGTCCCCACTACTGCTCTGGCCCTAGAACGGCGTCTAGCAGGGGGCTTCTCGTGCACCCAACCACCCCAAGGAATAGTAACCTCCCTGTCATCTGCATCAGGGGGTGGTGGTATCACATCATCATCTAGCCATGGGACCTCAGCTAGGGCTGCCATACTCGTGACCAAGGTAGGAAATGGAAGTAGGCCACGAATATGCGCCCGCCACATACACTGTCGGATAAGTCGAGGAAAAGAGACATCTTTCCCCTCCATGACACACCCAATCAATAGAAGCATCTCCATAGGGATCTCAGAGAAGTGAGTGGTCGGCAAGACATAGTGGGCAAAGATCATCTGCCAAGTCTTGGCCTCTCTGGTCAACTGAGCAAATAGCATCCCCTTAGGCTTGGTGTTGGTCGCATCCATGACCCATGTAGCATCTGGTAACCCAATCACGCGCCTAAGCGCCTCGTAATCAAAGGTCATGGTATGGATAGCCATCTCTGCCTGCTGATGGGCACACATGTCATCAGAAATGTGCCGACACTGTAATGCCTCCCCAATGGCAGTCTCAGTAATCATGATCTCTCTACCCCTCACCTGAACCGAATCCAAAGTCGGATGGAAGAAGTTGCAGTAAAATTCCTTTACCCAAGAAATATTGATATCTCCCAAGTCTCGGTCAACAAAATGGATACCCAACTCAAGGATGCGACCAGTAATGGATCGTCTCACATCATTGGGTAGGAGTAATTTCTTCTCAGTATTTAGCTTCGTTGTTCGATACTTGGAAAATCGAAGCTCACAGTAAAGATTGGGGAATTTGGTTGGGTCAGTAGAAGGTAACTGCTGATTTTCTTTTTCTTCGTCATTTAAAGGATTCTTAGCATAATGCTTGTAGATGGAGGGAATAGAGGGTGTAGAGTGTTTCCTTTTCTTGGAAGAGGTGGCAGTGGCTATAGCTTTCCCTTTATCCGACATCCTGAAAAATGTGATAGAATATAAGCAATGAAACACTTAGCATGTAACAAAGAAGGCATGTTTAGGATACAATTGGCTAATAACAGTCATGATGTTGAAATGAACTTGAAAAAGAATTGGTAACAAGTAAGCATAAGTGAGCAAGGTAACCGAGAATGCAAGCTTCATTAAAGGCAATAACTCTTACTCATTTAGCATAAATTCATCATACTTTTAGAAAGAATGGTCAAAGAGGGTTAAAGGTGAGTGAAAGTTAGATGGTTAAAGAAATTAGTGACTTAGAAAAGTGGATTAGTGGTATGATGATATTTAGGCTCAATTAAAAGAGAAGTTCTTGTTCATCGTCACCATGAATAGTGCAAATCCGGGAAGTGGAAAGGAAACGGAGATTAGCCCAAAATTGAAAGAAAGGCCAAAATGAAAATAATTTTCTTGAAAATCGGGCAGCATTCTGGCTTAAAATTGGACGTTCCCGGATAGCAAAATAGCACAAATAGCATGATTACAACATCAATCAAGTACAACAGCAGTGGTATAGCATGCAGGCAACACAAATTACACAAAATAGCAACCCAAAAAGTAGCATACACACCCAAGGAAACAAACAGCAAATATGCACATTCGGAGCACTTATCAGGCCTTGAATCCTCTATCCAGTCCTAGCTATCTAACAACAAATATTTCTATCTAATCCTAACATGCAACATTTGAATTCAAACTAACTAACAGACAATTACAGTAACTAACAGAAAGAGAGTAGGAACCTGGGAGCCGGGAAGAACTGAGAATGGTAAGGGGAACTAGGATAGTGGCAGGGGCAGCAAACTCAGGGATTTGCACCCCCGTGGATGGTGGCAGTTATGGTAGAAGAGTAGCGGCGGTGGTGGTGTTCGGAAGAATGAGAGACTGGGTAAAAGAAGGCCAGCGATGGTGAGAGAAGGAAAGGGAGAGGGGAATGTGAAATAAGGAAAGAGAGGGAGGGGCCGCCGAGCTTCGTCGCCGGCGGTGATGGCCGAGTGACGGCGTCGGGCGGAGGTGAGAGTGAGAGACTGAGGTGGGATGGGTAAGTGAGAAAGAGGTCAGGCGAAGAGGGGTTGGCCGTGTGGTGGTGGCGGCTGGCGGAGCAGTGGCTGAACGGAGGTTGAAGGTGGAAGGGAGAAGAAGATGGTGAGGGGGACGAGAGAAAGTGCGCGACTGCGCAGTGCTCTTCGCGCATTAGGGTTATCCCCTTTTTTAAATCGGCGCGAGCGCGCACCTTGCGCGTCCGCGTACATTGAGGAAAATGGAGATCCACGCGTGAGCGTGCAGCGCGCTCCAGCGTGGGTTGGCAGATTATGCATGGGCGCGTGCACGTACAGCGCGTGCACGCGTACATGTGGTTGGGCCTGAGGCGTAGAGTGAGCTTGAGGCACGCCCAACTCTCGGGTCAGAAGCCTAGAGTGGTGGCAGCATGTAAGGGACGTGCGCGCGGCAAGTGCGCGTCCATGTACGTTGGTAATCTGTGATAAGGCGCGCTAGCGCAATGCGTGCGCTCGCGTCTGTTCCTTCCTGGACAAAGGGGCGCGCACGCGGCAGGTGCGCGTCCGCGTACATTGAGTTGGGCTAGGGGCCTAAAGCTGGCCCAGAGCCGGCTCAACTCTCTGGGGTTTGGCTAAAAAATTTGCAGCAGCAATTCGGCGCGGGCGCGGCTTGTGCACGTCCGCATGGATTGGGTTGGGCTCAGGGCATAATGTTTGCCCAAAGGAGGCCCAACTCTCGGGTACGTAGGCGATGATGCATCCGCACAGGGACGCGTGCGCGTACACTGCGCGCGCGCGTCCACCCCCTTCTTCTCTTTTTTTTTTCAGAAAAATTATGCTGGGTGCTCCCCATACTGTTCACAACTCTTTATTCAATTAACCATCATACAATTCACAAAAAATGCAATTTGATATTATTCATCTACTACTAAGCACAACATACATGTGACTAAGCTAACAATTAAGTTGTACAAACAAATTTATGTGAAAAATCTACCTACAATGGTAACTCAAATCACTTATTGAGCAAATTTAAAAGAGAATGGAAAGAGTTTACCATGGTGGGGTGTTTCCCACCTAGCACTTTTAGTTTAAGTCCTTAAGTTGGACATTTTGAGGTGCTTATTGTCATGGTGGCTTATGTTTGTACTCATCCTTGAATCTCCAAGGATCCTTGCCTCTCAATTGGTTGACAGAATTTCCAACCATTTTCATCAAACTTGGGCAAAGTTCTACCCAAGATATGAGTCCCCATAGTTGGTCTTCACATAGCGAACTGGGATCCCATATCTTATCTTCGCACCCGTCTTCAATTTGATCTTCATACTTTTTCTTTCCGGGTGGTTGACATAAGGGTGATTGACACATAGAATTCTCCTTAGCACACCTAGCCTTCCTTCGATACCCTTGTAAAGTGGCATTCTTCCAATCGTCGTTCCTATACCTTGAAGCTTTGACCTTAATGAGCCTAATTCCTAACTTGCAACCACTACGCAACTCTCTTATGCTTTTAATTCCATAAAGAGCTCTAAGTTGACCATCATATTCAATTAAACCATATTCAAGTGAGAAAGGAAAGCTTAGGGATAAGAGTTTTACCCACTTGAATGTTGTGTTGGATGGTGATTTGAGAAGGGGGACTTCCCCACACTTAGACACTGCAAGGTCTACTTCCTTGTGCTCTTCTTTGTGTATTTCCACCTCTTTGCGAGCTTCCTCAATTTCAACCTCATCCCCTTCGTCACGTGGCTTGGTGTTGTCTTCAAGAACTTCATCTTGTTTAATGGGAGGTGATTCAATTTTGGATAGGAATTCATTGATGAATGAAGTCATCTCTTGATCAACCTCTTCATATTCTTCAATTTCAATATACACCATGCCATTTTCGTTTTCCTTGGGAGGTTGTGCACACTCTTCTATAGTTTCAACTTCATGTCCAAGGGAAGAGGATTCCATTGTAGAGAGAAATTCATCCATGATTGAATCCATCTCTTGATAAGCTTCTTCCAAATCTCCAACGATGATATGCCTTGGAGGTTGCGCACCCTCCTCAAAGTCAATATCAAGCTTCTTGGAAGAGTTTTCCATGATGCTACATTCCCATGGAACTTCAACATCTCCTAAATCTTCAACCACTTCTTCCTTTTCTTCAATGATCATAGGCTCCTCCAATTGTTCTAACACAAAATTTGACTCCTCCTTTTCCACCGGATTTTCCAATTTCTCCTTCATGCTTTGCTCTTCTTTTGACCTTTCACATGTGGTCACGGAATTACCTTGAGTCTTCAAACATTGGTGGGCTAAAGTATGCACCACTTTGGTCAAATTGGTCACAAACTCAAGTGTATCCCGCTTCATGGCCTCTTGTCCTTGAAGTAACAAAGTGAGAGGGTTGGCTATTAGGGTTTGGGGTGAGTAAAAAAGGTTCATTATTTTGGAGAGAGGGTTCATAATAGAAAGGTGGTTCTTCTTGGTGAGGTTGTGGAGATTGTGTGTATTGAGGTGGTTCTTGGGAGTAATCTTGATAGGATTGTGGTGGTTCTAAGGGTTCTTGCTCAAAATGGTCATAAAAATATGGTATGGATGATTGGTCATATGATGGATATGGATCATAGGAAGGTGCTTGATGTGGAGAGGCTTGTGAGAATGGTTGAGGTTCATGTTGAGGATATGGTTCATAGGCATATGATGGTGGTTGTTGAGTGTCACAAAAATAGTCATCATAGCCGTCAAATTGACATGCATTAGGATGGGAATTATACCTATAAGTATCCGGAGGTTGTTGCTAATAGGAGTGATCAATTCCTTGAGGCTCCTCCCATCTTTGATGGTTCCATCCATGGTACACATCCTCATTGAAGCCCTCACTTCCTACAACATAATTAGAACCAAACTCATAGCCAAAGTGAGAATTCATAATGGAAAAGCAAAATAAAACTAACAAAAACTAGAAAATAAAGCAAAAGCAAGATATTCACACTATTCACATATATACAACAACCAATAACATAACACCATTGCAACTCCCCGGTAACGGCGCCATTTTGATGATTGAATTTTTGACGGTTTAGAATTTCACTAATGAAATCTCGTTGTAAAGTATAGTTTCTAAACCAAACAATAATCCTTTCATACAAAAAGTTGTTTGTCACTA
>NC_029777.3:64057894-64086422 GCF_000817695.3 Arachis duranensis
AAATAAACTAACAACTAACAAAGCTCTTGACAAGATATGAGAACTAGAAGTCCTATCCTAGTTATCCTCCTCAATCATGACCACAAATTGTTTATTGCTCCCACTTAGTTAACCTCTAACCATGGAGGAAAGTCAAGTGGATGAATCAATTTGATTCTCAAGTCCTAATCAACTCCTAGAGGAAAGACTAGCTTTAGAGGCATTCAAATCAATTAGCAACTTCTAATTATCAATCAACAAAGGAATTAGATAACTCAAGAGTCACTAATCACTCTACCTAGGCCAAGAGGAACAAACCTACACTAAAATCCAACCAAGCATTTCATCAAACACTTGGAAGGTACAAAAGAAAAGCAAAGTAAATTGACAACAAGAATAGAATCTAACAACAATTATTGCAAGGAATTAACAATAACAATCAAAAGAAACATAATTATTATGAATTACCTCAAATTGAATTGAAAGAAAAGAGAAGGAACAAGAGTAGATCTACAACAAAGCATAGAAACAAAGTAGAAGGGATTACAACAAAAGAATAGAGGAATCATAAATGCAACAACAAAGAATTGAGAAGAAGATGTAGAAGAGAACATGAATTAAAACCTAAATCTAGAAGTTCTAATCTAAACCTAATCCTAATTCTAGAGAGAAGTGAGAGCTTCTCTCTCTAGAAACTATCGCCAGGCACGTGTTGCATTAATGAAGTCATGTGCGGTCATCGACGCGTGCGCGCACGGTACGCGTGCGCGTCCCTGGCTAATTCTGCGATGTGCGCGCGAGTGCCTTGTGCGCGTGCGCGTGCTTGGCTGACTTTGCTTCTTTGACTTTTTATGCTTCTCTCCACTTGTATGCTTCCTTCCTTGCTTCCTTTGATCCATGCCTAGCCTATTTCAACCTGAGATTACTAGCAAACATATCAAGGCATCCTATGGAATCAAAGAGGAATTAGAATTCATCAAAATAAGGCTTAAAAAGCATGTTTTTACACTTAAGCATAAATATGGGAGAGATAACAAAACCATGCCAATTCATAGGCTAAATGTGACAAAAGGTTATCAAAATACTCTAAATTCAATACAAGATAAACCGTCAAGTTGGGGTTTATCACCTCTCAACACCAAACTTAGAGTTTGATTGTGGGAGCTTTGTTTGACTCTGTACTAAGAGAAGCTTTTCATGCTTCCTCTCCATGGTTGTAGAGGAAGATCCTTGAGCTTTAAACACAAGGTAGTCCCCATTTAATTGAAGGACTAGTTCTCCCTTGTCAACATCAATCACAGCTCCTGCTGTGGCTAGGAAGGGTCTTCCAAGGATGATGCATTCATCCTCCTCCTTCCTAGTGTCTATGATTATGAAATCAGCAGGGATGTAAAGGCCTTTAACCTTCACTAATACGTCCTCTACTAATCCATAAGCTTGTCTTACTGACTTGTCTGCCATTTATAATGAGAACATGACAGGTTGTAGCTCAATGATTCCCAGCTTCTCCATTAAAGAGAGTGGCATAAGATTTATACCTGACTCCAGGTCACACAGAGCTTTTTCAAAGATCATGGTGCCTATGGTGCAGGGTATTACGAATTTGCTAGGATCTTGTCTCTTTTGAGGTAAAGTTTGCTGAACCCATGTATCTAGTTCACTAATGAGCAAGGGAGGTTCACCTTCCCAAATTCCATTACCAAATAACTTGTCATTCAGCTTCATGATAGCTCCTAAATATTGAGCAACTTGCTCTCCAGTTACATCTTCATCATCTTTAGAGGAAGAATAGTCTTCAGAGCTCATGAATGGCAGAAGGAGGTTTAATGGGATCTCTATGGTCTCTATATGAGCCTCAGATTCCCTTGGGTCCTCAATAGGGAACTCCTTCTTGCTTGAGAGACGTCCCATGAGGTCTTCCTCATTGGGATTCACGTCCTCTCCTTCCTCTCTAGGTTTGGCCATATTGATTATATCAATGGCCTTGCACTCTCTTTTTGGATTCTCTTCAGTATTACTTGGGAGAGTACTAGGAGGAGTTTCAGTGATTTTCTTACTCAACTGGCCCACTTGTGCCTCCATATTTCTAATGGAGGACCTTGTTTCACTCATGAAACTTAAAGTGGCCTTAGATAGATCAGAGACTAAGTTTGCTAAGTCAGAGGTGCTCTGTTCAGAATTCTCTGTCTGTTGCTAAGAAGATGATGGATAAGGCTTGATATTCCTGAGCCTATTTCTTCCACCATTATTAAAGCCTTGATGAGGCTTTTGTTGATCCTTCCATGAGAAATTTGGATGATTTCTCCATGATGAATTATAGGTGTTTCGATAAGGTTCACCAATATAATTTACCTCTGCTATTGCAGGGTTCTCAAGATCATAAGCTTCTTCTTCAGAAGATGCCTCTTTAGTACTGTTGGAAGCATTTTGCCATCCATTCAGACTTTAAGAAATCATGTTGACTTGATGAGTCAACATTTTGTTCTGAGCCAATATGGCATTCAGAGCATCAATTTCAAGAACTCCCTCCTTTGAGGTGTCCTATTATTCACGAAATTTCTCTCAGAAGTGTACATGAACTGGTTATTTGCAACCATGTCAATAAGTTCTTGAACTTCTGCAGGCGATTTCTTTAGGTGAATGGATGCACCTGCAGAATAGTCCAGTGACATCTTAGAGAACTCAGATAGACCATAATAAAATATATCTATCAGGGTCCATTCTGAAAATATGTCAGAAGGACATCTTTTGGTCATCTGCTTCTGTCTTTCCCAAGCTTCATAGAGGGATTCACCATCTTTTTGTTTGAAGGTCTGAACATCCACTCTAAGCTTGCTCAGCTTTTGAGGAGGAAAGAATTTAGCCAAGAAGGCCAGAACCAGCTTATCCCAGGAGTCCAGGCTATCCTTAGGTTGAGAGTCCAACCATACTCTAGCTCTGTCTCTTACAGCAAAAGGGAAAAGCATGAGCCTGTAGACTTCAGGATTTACTCCATTAGTCTTAACAGTCTCACATATATGCAAGAACTCAGTTAAGAACTAGTAGGGATCTTCTGATGGAAGTCCATGAAACTTGCAGTTTTGTTGCATTAGAGCAACTAATTGAGGTTTCAGCTCAAAACTGTTTGCTCCAATGGCAGGAATTGAGATGCTTCTTCCATCAAACTTGGAAGTAGGTGTAGTATAATCACCAAGCATCCTCCTTGCATTATTGTTGTTGGGTTCGGCTGCCATATCCTTTTCTTGTTCGAAAATTTCAGCAAGGTTGTCTCTGGATTGTTGTAATTTAGCTTCTCTTAGTTTCCTCTTCAGAGTCCTTTTAGGTTCTGGGTCTGCTTTAACAAGAATGCCTTTTTCCTTGTTCCTGCTCATATGAAAGAGAAGAGAGCAGAAAAAGAAGAGGAATCCTCTATGTCACAGTAAAGAGGTTCCTTATTGTTAGTAGAAGAAGAAAGGGAATAAAGAAAGGAGAATCCAAATAGAAGGGTGAGGATAGGGACAGAGATTTGAGATGAAGAGAAGTGTTAGTAAATGAATGAATAAATAGAATAAGATGAGAGAGAAGTTTTCGAAAATAATTTTGAAAAGGAGTTAATGATTTTTGAAAATTAAGATAAGAAATAAAATTAAAATTAAAATTTAAAACAATTAATTAATTAAAAAGAATTTTTGAAAAAGAGGGAGGTATTTTCGAAAAGTTAGAGAGAGAAAAGTTGTTAGGTGGTTTAGAAAAAAGATAAGAAACAAACAAAAAGTCAAATAGTTAGTTGAAAAAGATTTGAAAATTAATTTTGAAAAGATAAGAAGATAAGAAGTTAGAAAAGATATTTTAAAATCAAATTTTTGCAAAAGATAAAATTTTTGAAAAAGATATGACATAAAAGATAAGATAAAAAGATATGATTAAAAGGATATGGTTAGAAAAGATTTAATTTTTTTAAATTTAAATTAATTACTTGACTAACAAGAAACTAAAAGATAAGATTCTAGAATTTAAAGATTGAACCTTTCTTAACAAGAAAGTAACAAACTTCAAATTTTTGAATCAATCACATTAATTGTTAGCATAATTTTCGAAAATAAAGATAAAACTAAGAAAAAGATTTTTGAAAAATAATTTAAAGGATTTTGAATCAATCACATTAATTGTTTTTTGAAAAAGATTTATTTTTTTTGAAAAAGTTTTGAAAAGATAAGATTTTTAAAATTTGAAAATTTGACTTGACTTACAAGAAACAACTAATTTTAAAATTTTTTGACTAAGTCAACCCAAATTTTCAAAATTTTGAGAGAAAAAAGGAAAAGATATTTTTTTATTTTTGAATTTTTAATGATGAGAGAGAAAAACACAAATATGACCCAAAACATGAAAATTTTGGATCAAAACCAATGATGCATGCAAGAGCACTATGAATGTCAAGATGAACACCAAGAACACTTTGAAGATCATGATGAACATCAAGAACATATTTTTGAAAATTTTTTTATGCAAAGAAAACATGCAAGACACCAAACTTAGAAATCTTTAATGCTTAGACAATATGAATGCAAAGATGCACATGAAAAACAATAAAAGACACAAAACAAGAAAACATCAAGATCAAACAAGAAAACTTACCAAGAACAACTTGAAGATCATGAAGAACACTATGAATGCATGAATTTTCAAAAATTGCAAGAACAAAATAAATATGCAATTGACACCAAACTTAAAATATGACACAAGATTCAAACAAGAAACACAAAAATATTTTTGATTTTTATAATTTTATTTTTTTTTTGGATTTTATTTTATTTTTTTCGAAAAAACATATAGGAAAAAGGAAGTAATAAATTCAAAGTCCTCAATCAAAATCCCAGGAATTATACCAGGTTAGTCTAAACCTTGATGGCTAGCCAAGCTTCAGCATACCATTTTGGAACTCTAGAATTCATTCTTAAAAACTCTGAAGGATTTTTTGAAAATTAAGGGGAAATTCTGAAAAATATTTTTGAAATTTTTTTTTGAAAAGAAAATAAAAAAAGAAAATTACCTAATCTGAGCAACAAGATGAACCGTCAGTTGTCCATACTCGAACAATCCCCGGCAACGGCGCCAAAAACTTGGTGCACGAAATTGTGATCTCTAATAATGGCTTCAACTTGGTATGCGCGTTTATAACTTAGCACTTTCTTCACAACCTCGCACAACTAACCAGCAAGTGCACTGGGTCGTCCAAGTAATAAACCTTACGTGAGTAAGGGTCGATCCCACAGAGATTGTTGCTATGAAGTAAGCTATGGTCATCTTGTAATTCTCAATCAGGCGGATAATAAATGGTTATGGAGTTTTCGAATAATAATAATAAATAAACTGAAAATATAGATAGAAATACTTATGTAAATCATTGGTGGGAATTTCAGATAGGCATATAAAGATGTTGTGCTCCTTCTGAATCTCTGCTTTCCTACTGCCTTCATCCAGTCCTTCTTACTCCTTTCCATGGCAAGCTGTATGTAGGGCATCACCATTGTCAATGGCTACATCCCATCCTCTCAGTGAAAAAGGTCCAAATGCTCTGTCACGGTACGGCTAATCATCTGTTGATTCTCGATCATGTTGGAATAGAATACCTTGATTCTTTTGCATTTGTCATCACGCCCAACAATTGCGAGTTTGAAGCTCGCCACAGTCATTCAATCCCTGAATCCTACTCAGAATTCCACAGATAAGGTTTAGACTTTTCGGATTCTCATGAATGCCGCTATCAATCTAGCTTATACCACGAAGATTCTGGTCAAGGAATCCAAGAGATATGCGCCCGGTCTAAGGTAGAACAGAAGTGGTTGTCAGTCACACGTTCATAGGTGAGAATGATGATGAGTGTCACGGATCATCACATTCATCATGGTGAAGTGCAACGAATATCTTAGAACAGGAATAAACTGAATTGAATAGAAAATAGTAGTAATTGCATTAAAACTCGAGGTACAGCAGAGCTCCACACCCTTAATCTGTGGTGTGTAGAGATTCCACCGTTGAAAATACATAAGTGAAGGTCCAGGCATGGCCGAATGGCTAGCCCCCAAAATATGATATGAATTCGAAAATAGGGAGAAGGACCTATGGTTAAAAGACCGAATGGTCAAAAGACACTGAATACAATAGTAAAAAGTCCTATTTATACTAGACTAGCTACTAGGGTTTACAGAAGTAAGTAATTGATGCAGAAATCCACTTCCGGGGCCCACTTGGTGTGTGCTTGGGATGAGCTTGAACTTTACATGAGCTGAGGCTTCTTTTGGAGTTGAACACCAAGTTGTAACATATTTTTGGCGTTCAACTCTGGTTCGTGACGTGTTTCTGGTGTTTGACTCCAGAATGTAGCAGTCCTTTGTCAGCCTTTTATCAGAGTTTTGCTCAGGTCCCTCAATTTCAGCCAGAAATTACCTAAAATCATAGAAAAACACACAAACTCATAGTAAAGTCCAGAAATGTGAATTTAGCATAAAAACTAATGAAAACATCCCTAAAAATAGCTAGATTATACTAAAAACTATCTAAAAACAATGCCAAAAAGCGTATATATTATCCGCTCATCAGTAAGTAATTGCCAATCTGATAATTTACTCACAGTTTTTAATGAGGCCACTAACAATAACAGTATAGCACTGGAACATGAAAAACCAGAGCCCAATACATTTGTTCTTCCTCCAAGAAGAAACAAAGGGATGCCTCCTGATCGGTAGTACTCACCAGAACATGTTTCTTGTAACTCAAGATACCCGAAAAGGGTGGCTAGAGAAGGAATAACAAATGTTGCAAAGGCTTTTTCTACCACACTCTTGACAGAAGACATTCCAAGAACTGTTCGGGAAGCCAATGAGAAAGCTGAATGGCGAAAAGCCATGAATACAGAAATGGAAGCTCTAGAAAAGAATGGAACTTGGGAGAAGTATATCCTACCGATAGAAAAAAAGCCAGTCGGGTGCAAATGGGTTTTCACCATTAAACACAAGGCAGATAGCACCATTGAACGATACAAGGCAAGATTGGTGGCCAAAGGTTATACACAGACCTATGGTATCAACTACACTGAAACTTTTTTACTGGTTGCAAAGATTAATACTATTAGGGTGTTGTTTTCAATTGCAGCAAATGAAGATTGGCCACTCCATCAATTTGACGTCAAGAATGCTTTCTTGCATGGAGAGTTGAAAGAAGAAGTGTACATGGAAGCTCCTCAGGTTTCTCAATGGGCATGAAGTTTGCCGGTTAAACAAGGCTCTCTATAGGCTTAAACAATCTTCAATTGCCTGGTTTGGAAGACTTACATTGGCCATGAAAATGTATGGGTACAAGCAAAGCAACTCTGATATTACCCTATTTATGAAAAAACGGGGAGATTTAATCACTTGCCTAATAATCTATGAGGATGATATGATCATAACGGAAAGTGATGCTGAAGAAATTGCGAAATTGAGAAGGAACCTATTTATAGACTTCGAAATGAAGGATTTGGGAAGACTAAAATATTTCTTAGGAATAGAGGTTCTACGTTCCAGCAAAGGAATTTTTATCTCTCAAAGGAAGTACATTTTGGACCTTCTGGAAGAAACACGAATGGTGGATTGTAAACCAATAGATATGCCCATGCAAGTTAATCACAAGTTGAAGATAGTAGAAGGTGCCACCCTAGCAGTTAAGGAAAGGTACCAATGACTGGTTGAAAAACTAATTTACTTATCCCATACTCGGCCTGACATAACTTATGCTGTGGGAATAGTAAGTCAGTTTATGCATAAGCCACAAGAAGATCATATGGAAGCCGCCATGAGGATAGTTCGATATTTGAAGGGAGCTCCAAGAAGTGGAGTCATATTCAAAAGGAATGGCCATTTTTGAAAGTTGAGGCATACACTGACGCAGATTGGGCGGACAACCCAAATGATAGAATATCAACAGCTGTTTACTTTACACTTGTTGGAGGCAACTTGGTAACTTGGAAAAGCAAGAAACAGAAAGTTGTCGCACTTTCAAGTGCAAAGGCAGAATTTGGAGGGATCGTTAAAGGTATAACTGAAGTATTGTGGATAAGAAAATTGATGACTATGAGATTGGGTTTCCACCATAATTGCCAAGCCTGTTGAAATGTGACAACAAAGCCATAACAGAATTTTAGAGAATTCCGTACAACATGATAGAACAAAACATGTTGAGGTGGATCGACACTTTATTAAAGAAAAAATTGAGAATCGCATTATTGAGTTTCCATTTGTGAGATCAGAAGATTAGTTACCTGATATTCTTACTAAAGCAGTTTCAAGACAAGCCCTTGCTAAAGTTCTAACCAAGTTGAGTATTGGTGATCCCACTACTCACCTTGAGGGAGAGTATTAGAATATCATAATTAGGGAACAAAATCAGAAAAAAATCAATGTAATTTATTAGGATATTATTTTATAATTAGCATACTCATTAATATACTCTTAATCTATATATTGGTAAGAACCTTGTAATCACAAGAGAGAATATAACAAATGATATTTTTCTAAATAATTCTTCTTTTTTTTTCCTAAAGCCTTTGTACCATGGTTACAGTTTGTACTATACTAGAATCATATTTAGTTGAATGAATGTAGGATCACATTTATTGGATTTAATTCTTGCCAGAAACAAAAAACCACCAAAATTTCTTAATTTTGACACCAAAATGTTGTTATAAAAACACAGATATTTCTTTTTAATACTGTATTTTTTGCTTCTTATTCTTCTTTCTTTTTTTTTCTGTTGTTCTTACTTCTTTTAAGAGTATTGCTTCTCAATTAGACTTGACTGCATACTTATTGGATTGAAATTTTACATGTGCAAAAATTTAAAAGAGAATGAAGAAGGAAAAGAAACAATGTAATTTATGTATGAGAAAAAACCGACAATGATGATGATTATGATGGAGGGGGAAGAAAAGGAATGAGGAGGGTAAATTCAAATGAGAAATGAAGGAGAAGGAAAAGGTGGTGGTTGTGATGGTGGTGATGATGACGACGATAACGAAAGAAAAAGATGAGGAAAATAAAAGGGAAAGAATGAGAAGAGGCAGTAGCAGCAGCAAAGAAGAAGAAGAAAAAGCGCATGAACAAGAAACACATTATAACAACTTGGCTGGATTTGGTTAGATAAATAACTTGAATGTAGAGCTTTTTCGAAAATTATATTAGACTTTTTAATTTTGATAAGAACAAATAATTTAAAAATTTTTATTTTAAATGCTTTTAAAAGTACTCTCATCTTTTTAAAGTTATAAGAAAGGTTGCGAAAACCGAACTGGTCATTAAACCCGTCAAGTAACTGGTTTAATAGTTCAATAGTTCAATAGTTCAACTGGGGTTGAACCGTGGTTAGACCGGTTTAATTAATATACAATAAAATTATTAAAAATTTAATATATAATTAAAATAATTAACATAAATAATACTTAACATAAATAATTAAATATTAAAAATTTTTAATTTCCAATTAACTCTCATATTCTAATAAAATGATCAATATAAATACCTAGAATAATCACTCCCAATCCAAATACATACAACTATACAAGCCGGAAAATCCAAAAGCATTAGAAAATTTAGCAACTCAACCATCAGAAACTGAAATTCAAATACACTCACAATCCAAGGACACACACAATTCAAGTTCAGCAAATCACACTTCCAATAACCCTAACTTAGAAAAAAAAACATAAAAGAACAACAACTCAATTATCAGAGAATAGCAACTCAATAATCACAGTAACTCAGAATCAATAAAACAAAATAAACAAACATAAATGGAAGCAAACATAAATTTCAGCCGTGCATACTCATAATCATAAACATTATTCGGTTCCAGAATCATACAAAAACAGAAACTCATAATAATAAAACCCAGAGATAGAGATAGAGACAGACGAGGTTGGAACAAAACTCAACTGCTAGCGAAGGAGGAACGGTGTGATAGAGACAGAAACGAGGGAGGAATGGCGAGACAGAGACAGAGACCAAGATGAGGGAGGAACGAAACTCTTGCCGGGGAGGGTAGAACGGCGAGATAGAGACGAGGATAGGATTCAAACTGACAGCTCCTCGATCTGCAAGTCCAAAACTACAACGATGATGTAGAGAAGAGTAGAAGACGACAACGAGCTTCGACATGCAAGTACAGAGGCGACGGCGTGGAGGAGAAGAGGATCGACGGCCAAGGACTTCGATCTGACCCTTTGGCCGTCACTGCTGGCGCGACGGCACCCTTTGGCTGACGAGAAGAGTTCGGCGGCGACGGAGGCGGTGACTGCTGCTGCTGGTTGCTGAAAGATAGAGGGATAGTGGGTTAGGGTTCCATTTTTGTGCGAGGGAAGGGAACTGAGAAGGATGCTGCTCTCAGCCTTTTTATATGCTGAGCTATAAAACTGTTAAAAAACCATCCGATTCCACCGGTCTGTCGGTTTATTACCGGTTCGACCGGTTTTTTATCGGTTTTTTGCTAAACAGTTTTTTATGTCAATTGGACCGGCTAGAAGATCGGTTCTCGGTTAATTCGGTCGAACCGATCGGTCCGATTCGGTTTTCAAAACACCGATTATAAATATAAGTACATAATCTTTTTAAAAAATATAAATACCTATTCGAAAAATTTTACCAAACTAAGCTTACACGCATCCGACTATTTTATATAATATTAACAAAAATAATTATTTTTATATTAATAAATTAAATAATTATTTAAAAAATAGATGTGATTCAACCTATGTTAAAAACATTTTACTTTTTTAGGTGTCTCAACATTAAATTCTTATTTCTGTCCCATTGATGAACCATCTTGTCGTGTTGTTCCGCCATGACGTGCTAAACAGTCAAAAGGAAAACATATGAGAAAAAAACAATGCAAAAACAACCGAAAACAAAATAAAATAATGTTAAAATTTGCGCGAGTCAAAGACAAGCTAGGTATGATAATCTGGCATGCTTTAGGACAACTCATGTCATTAACAAAACTCAAAGTGAACTACTCTCGATGAATTGCTGCCGAGAGCATATTACTACATTAATTATTACTTGTTTGCCTTGTGATCAATAATAATGATCCTTATGATGAGTAGCAGCGAAAGGATTAATCTTGATAACGAGGCCAGGGAAAACATCATCAGGGTCATGAATATGCGGGTTCTCTTCAACAATATAAGGGTCTCCGCATTTCTCACCAATTGTTTGCAGCGTCTCTCCCTCACGAACCACGTATATTTCATCACACCCCCTCTTGTAGTTCTGATGATGATGATCAATAATAATACTTGTGCTGGTTAATAGCTCGCAGGAACTCAGCATGAGCATCAGCGTCCCCAGCATTGCGCAGTACCATGAAAACCTCTCTGCCATCGCTCTTGAAGAACACTCGCAAGCCATGCTTTTAATTAATGATATTAAAACACATCATATCTATTTGATTAAATATATAAGAGAGCGAATTGAATTGAATTGAAGTTGCTGTCACTGGTTGTTGGAGTGGGTTGAGAGATGGATCCTTCGGTGAAGAAGGTGAATGCTTGCCAAGTGTTCAACAACGAATAGGGTTGTTGGAATCAAAATGGATGACCGCAAGAGTTGGTTTAACTGCTTTATCATATGCCTTTGGTCTTTGATTTTGACTTAATTAATTTGCACCCCTCTCACCTATAGCTAGCTAGTAACAAGCTTAATAACCGTGCATTGCACCCACGGCTGAAAACATGTATAAAAATATGATATGTGAATATACTTATAATTATTTATAAGTGATATACATCTATATTTTAATCATTTATTTTTAGCAATTTTTTACAATCAAAGTCTTAATCTAAAAGGCAATCCAAAAGAAAAAGAAGTCAACACAATTGAATTTGGTGGTGTTCAAACTCGGGAAGAATTGCACTCACAACCTAGAGGAAAGGTAGAAGAAGTGCAAATCGGAGATCACCCTAAAAAGACGATGAATACAGGGGCTAACTTGGAAGAAGGACTGAAAGTACAGTTCGTTGACCTCCTACGAAAAAACACCGATCTTTTTGGTTGGAAAGTCTCCGATATGCTTGACATAAATCTCGATTTGATGTCTCATAAGCTCGCTGTCTACTCGAGTTCCAAACCTATTCAGCAAAAGCATCAAAAACTCGGACCCGAAAGGATACAAATCGTGGAAGAACAAGTGCAAGCGTTATTGGAAGCTGGATTCATAAGAGAGGTCAAGTATCCATTATGACTGGCTAACGTAGTTCTGGTAAAGAAGTAGAATGGAAAGTAGAAAATGTGTGTAGACTACACCGACCTCAACAAAGCTTGTCTCAAGGACCCATACCCTCTCCCGAGCAGTGGCGCTCTGGTTGAATCAACCTCAATTTATTGGTATTTGTCCTTTATGGACATATACTCGGGATATAACCAAATCCCGATGTATAAATCAGACCAAGAGAAGACCTCTTTCATTAATCCTAAGGATAACTATTGTTATGTAGTAATGCCTTTCGGATTAAAAAATACCAGAGCCACATATTAACGATTGATGAACAAAGTGTTTTGCTCCCACTTAGTTAAACTCATGGAAGTGTATGTAGACAGCATACTCGTAAAAACTAAGGATGACTTGGCTCTCTTATCCGATCTCTCAGAGGTATTCTCCACAATAAGGAAGCATGGAATGAGGCTAAACTCCTCAAAATGTACCTTCGCGGTAGAGGCCAGGAAATTCTTAGGTTTCATGCTAACTCAAAGAGTCATAGACGCAAACCCGGATAAGTGTAGAGCCATACTAGGGATGAAGAGTCCGACTTGTCTCAAAGAAGCCCAACAACTAGATGGAAGGTTAGCAGCACTATTCAGATTCCTGGCAGGATCAGCATTGAAGTCCCTACCATTGTATTTGATCCTCAAAAAGGAGAATTAATTTGAATGGACCCAAGAATGGAACAAGCTTTTCAAGGCTTTAAAGCATTTTTGGGCCAACCCCATACTCACCCGACCTATGACGGGAGAGGAGCTCGTCCTCTACTTGGAAGTGGTGAGCTGAGCTATAGCTTCAGACTTAATCTAAGAAGATGAGAACGGAGAGCAACCTATTTATTTTATCAACAAAGTCTTACAAGGAGTAGATTTGAACTATCAAAAGATAGAAAAGTTTGCGTATACTCTTATCCTTACCTCCCGAAGGCTCCAACCTTATTTCTATGCTCACACTATAAGGGTCTGTACTAATCAATTCATGAAACACATTCTACAAAAGATGGACATAGCAGGAAAGATGATACAATAAGCTGTAGAACTGTCTGAGTTCGATTTGAAATATGAAGGTTGAGTAGCAATCAAATCCCAGTACATCACTGATTTTGTGGCCGAATACACTGAAAGTCAGGGAAGTCCAAAAACTTGGAGCTTATATGTAGACGGATAATCCAATAAAGCTGGCAGTGGAGCAGGCATCATATTGAAAAGTGAGCAAGAAACTCGGATAGAACTTTTGTTAAGGTCCGAGTTTCCTACTTCTAATAACCAAACAAAATATGAAGCCTTGCTTGCTGGCTTAAAGATGGCTAAAGAAGTGGGGGGCACAAAGGTTGATAGTGTTTAGTAATTCCTAACTGATAACTTCACAAATTAAAGGTAGTTATCAAGCCAAAGACCCTAATATGAAAAAATACCTAGATGAAGCACGAGAACAACTAGCACAGTTCTTGGAAAGAGAGGTCCAACACATAATTCGGAAGTCAAATGCTCGAGCAGATGCCCTCTCCAAGTTAGCCAGCACCAAGCCAGGGGGCAACAATAGAAGCCTCATCCAAAAAACTCTCCACGCACCATCAATATCAACGGAAGATGGCAACTCAGACATAATGGCCATATCTAACCAGAATTTAGGATGGATGACTGGTGCACAAAATTGTGATCTCTAACAATGGCATTCAACTTGATATGCGCATCTACTAACTCAGCACTTTCTTCACAACTTTGTACAACTAACCAACAAGTGCACTGGGTTGTCCAAGTAATAAACCTTACGTGAGTAAGGGTCGATCCCACGGAGATTGTTGGTATGAAGCAAGCTATGGTCATCTTGTAGATCTCAGTTAGGCTGATTCAAATAGTTATGGAGTTTTTGAACATAAAGATAAATAAAACATAAAATAAAGATAGAAATACTTATGTAAATAATTGGTGGGAATTTCAGATAAGTGTATGGAGATGCTTTATCCCTGTGGAATCTCTGCAACATACTGCTTTCTTACTTTCAATCCTTTATACTCCTTTCCATGGCAAGATGTATGTAGGCCATCAATGTTGTCAATGACTACTTCCCATCCTCTCAGTGAAAAAGGTCCAAATGCTCTTGTCATAGCATGGCTAATCATCTGTCAGTTCTCGATCATGTCGGAATAGAATCCATTGATTCTTTTGCATTTGTCATCACGCCCAACAATCGCGAGTTTGAAGCTCGTCACAGTCATTCAATCCCTGAATCCTACTCAGAATACCACAGACAAGGTTTAGACTTTCCGGATTCTCAAGAATGACCGCCAAAAGGTTCTAGCTTATACCACAAAGATTCTGATTAAGGAATTCAAGAGACACACGCTCGGTCTAAGGTAGAACTGAAGTGGTTGTCAGTCACGCATTCATAAGGATGGATGCTGATGAGTGTCACAGATCATCACATCAATCAAGTTGAAGTGCAACGGATATCTTAGAACAAGAATAAGCTGAATTAAAGAGAAAATTGTAGTAATTGCATTAAAACTCAAGGTACAACAGAGCTCCACACCCTTAGTCTATGGTGTGTAGAAACTCCACCGTTGAAAATACATAAGTGATCAAGGTTTAGGCATGGCCGAATGGCCACCCCCATAAACGTGATCAAAGGATCATAAGGTAATCCAAAAAAAATCCAAAGATGTCTAATACAATAGTCAAATGTCCTATTTTTACTAGACTAGCTACTAGGGTTTACAAAAATAAGTAATTAATGCAGAAATCTACTTCTGTTGCCCACTTTGGTGTGTGCTTGGGCTGAGCTTGAGCTTTACACGTGCAGAGGCTTCTTTCAGAGTTAAACGCCAAGTTGTAACGTCTGTTTGGCGTTTAACTCTGGTTTGTGACGTGTTTCTGGCGTTTTACTGTAGAATGCAGCATGGAAGTGGCGTTGAACGCTAGTTTGCGTCATCTTGCTTCGAACAAAGCTCTGGATGTCTAATTTCCAACGCCGTTGAAAACATGCCATTTGGAGTTTTGTAGCTCCAGAAAATCCATTTTGAGTGTAGGGAGGTCAGAATCCAACAACATCAGCAGTCCTTTGTCAGCCTGAATCAGATTTTTGCTCAGGTCCCTCAATTTCAGCCAGAAAATATCTGAAATAACAGAAAAATACACAAACTCATAGTAAAGTCCAGAAATATAAATTTTATATAAAAACTATTAAAAACATCCCTAAAAGTAGTTAGATCCTACTAAAAACTACCTAAAAACAATGCCAAAAAGTGTATAGATTATCCGCTCATCACAACACCAAACTTAAATTGTTGCTTGTCTCCAAGAAACTTGAAAATTAAATAGGATAAAAAGAAGAGAATATACTATAAATCTCAAAATATTAATGAATATTAGTTCTAATTAGATGAGCGGGATTTGTAGCTTTTTGCTTCTGAATAGTTTTGGCATCTCACTTTTTTCTTTGAAGTTCAGAATGATTGGCTTCTATAGGAACTCAGAGTTCAGATAGTGTTAATTGATTCTTTTAGTTAAGTATGTTGATTCTTGAACACAGCTACTTTTATGAGTCTTGGCTGTGGCCCTAAGCACTTTGTTTTCCAGTATTACCACCGGATACATAAATGCCACAGACACATGACTGGGTGAACCTTTTTAGATTGTGACTTAGCTTTGCTAAAGTCCCTAGTTAGAGGTGTCTAGAGCTCTTAAGTACACTTTTTTTGCTTTGGATCACGACTTTAACCACTCAGTCTCAAGCTTTTCACTTGGACCTGCATGCCACAAGCACGTCGTTAGGGACAGCTTGATTCAGCCATTTAGGCTTGGATTTTTTTTCCTTGGGCCCTCCTATCCATTGATGCTCAAAGCCTTGGATCCTTTTTACCCTTGCCTTTTGGTTTTAAGGGCTATTGGCTTTTTCTACTTGCTTTTTCTTTTTCTTTCTATTTTTTTCGCCACTTTTTTTTCGCAAGCTTTTGCTTTTTCACTGCTTTTTCTTGCTTCAAGAATCAATTTCATGATTTTTTAGATCATCAATAACATTTCTCTTTTTTATCATTCTTTCAAGAGCCAACAATTTTAACATTCATAAACAGCAAGATAAAAAATATGCACTGTTCAAGCATTCATTCAGAAAACAAAAATTATTGTCACCACATCAATACAATTAAACTAATTTCAAGAATAAATTCGAAACTCATGTACTTCTTATTCTTTTGAATTAGAAATATTTTTCATTTAAGAGAGGTGAAGGATTCATGGAATTATTCGTAGCCTTAAGACATAGTTACTAGACACTAATGATCATATAGTAAAGACACAAACATAGATAAACATGAAGCTTAAAAACCGAAAAACAAAGAAATAAGAACAAGGAATGAGTCCACCTTAGTGATGGTGGCGCCTTCTTCTTGAAGGACCAATGATGTCCTTGAGCTCTTCTATGTCTCTTCCTTGCCTTTGTTGCTCCTCCCTCATTGCTCTTTGATCTTCTCTAATCTCATGGAGAATGATGGAGTGCTCTTGGTGTTCCATCCTTAGTTGGTCCATGTTATAACCCAAGTCTTCTAGAGAAGTGTTGAGTTGTTCCCAATAGTTGCTGGGAGGAAAGTACATCCCTTGAGGCATCTCAAGGATTCCTTGATGATGAGCTTCCTCATGCATCTCTTGAGATCCATAGATGGCCTCTCTTGTTTGCTCCATCCTTTTCTTAGTGATGGGCTTGTCCTCTTCAATGAGGATGTGTCCTTCTATGATAACTCCAGTTGGGTAGCATAGATGGCAAATAAGATGAGGAAAAGCTAGCCTTGCCATGGTGGATGACTTTTCGGCTATTTTGTAGAATTCGAGATGACTTCATGAACTTCTACTTCCTCTCCAATCATGATGCTATGAATCATGATGGCCCGATCTATAGTAACTTCAGATCGGTTGCTAGTGGGGATGATGGAGTGTTGGATGAACTCCAACCATCCTCTAGCCACAGGCTTAAGGTCCAGTCTTCTCAATTGAACTGGCTTGCCTCTTGAGTCTCTTTTCCATTGAGCTCCTTCCACATATATGTCCATAAGGACTTGGTTCAATCTTTGATCAAAGTTGACCCTTCTAGTGTAGGGGCGTGCATCTTCTTGCATCATAGGCAAGTTGAATGCCAACCTTACATTTTTCGGACTGAAATCTAAGTATTTCCCCCGAACCATTGTAAGATAATTCTTTGGATTCGGGTTCATACTTTGATCATGGTTCCTAGTGATCCATGCATTGGCATAGAACTCTTGAACCATTAGGATTCGGACTTGTTGAATGGGGTTGGTCAGAACTTCCCAACCTCTTCTTTGGATCTCATGTCGGATCTCCGGATACTTATTTTTCTTGAGCTTGAAAGAGACCTCAGAGATAACCTTCTTTTTGGCCACAACTTCATAGAAGTGGTCTTAATGGACCTTTGAGATGAATCTCTCCATCTCCCATGACTCGGAGGTGGAAGCTTTTGTCTTCCTTTTTCCTTTTCTAGAGGTTTCTCCGGCCTTAGGTGCCATAGGTAGTTATGGAAAAACATAAAAGCTATGCTTTTACCACACCAAACTTAGAATATTGCTCGCCCTCGAGCGAAAGAAGAAAGAATAGAAGAAGAAGAAGAAAATAAGGAGGAGAGGGAGAGAGATGTGTATTCGGCCAAGGGGGAGAAGAGAAGGTTGTGTTGTGTGAAAATGAAGAAGGATGGAGGGGTTTATATAGTGAAGGGAGAGGGAGTTGGTTCGGCCATTTAGGGTGGGTTTGGATGGGAAAGAGATTATGAATTATGAAGGTAGGTGGGGTTTATGGGGAAGAGTGGATGGATATGAGTGGTGAAGGGATTTGGGGAAGAGTGGATGGATGTGAGTGGTGAAAAGGTGATGGGGAAGAGAGATTGAGGTGATTGGTAAAGGGTTTTGGGGAAGAATGTTTATTGGATTGTGTGAAAAAGAGAGAGAGAGAGGGTGAATTGAGGTAGGTAGGGATCTTGTGGGGTCCACAGATCCTGAGTTGTCAAGGATTTACATTCCTGTACCAATGAGGCATGTAAAACACCCTCTACATGTAATCCTGGCGTTTAAGGCCAGATTGATGCTTGTTTCTGGCGTTAATGGCAGTTCTATGCTTGTTTTGGGCGTTCAACGCCAGTCTGTAGCATATTTCTGGCGTTTAACGCTAGCTTTCCTCAGTGTGCAATCCTGGCATTTAAACACCAGACTGTTACATGTTTCTGGTGTTTAACGCCAGATCCATGCTCTGTTTTGGCGTTGAATGCCAGCAGATGCTTCTTACTGGCGTTTAAACACTAGTAAGCCCTTTCTCTAGAGTGTGCTATTTTTTCTGCTGTTTTTGATTCTGTTTTTAATTTTAGTATTTATTTTGTGACTCCACATGATCATGAACCTAATAAAATATAAAAGAACAATAAAAAATAAAAATAGAATTAGATAAATAAAAATTGGGTTGCCTCCCAATAAGTGCTCCTTTAATGTCATTAGCTTGACAGTGGGCTCTCATGGAGCCTCACAGGTGATCGGGTCAATGTTGTAGACTCCCAACACCAAACTTAGAGTTTGAATGTAGGGATTCAACACCAAACTTAGAGTTTGGTTGTGGCCTCCCAACATCAAACTTAGAGTTTGATTGTGGGGGCTTTGTTTGACTCTGTATTGAGTGAAGCTTTTCATGCTTCCTCTCCATGGTTGTAGAGGAGTATCCTTGAGCTTTAAACGCAAGGTAGTCCCCATTCAATTGAAGGACTAATTCTCCTCTATTAACATCTATCACAGCTCCTGCTGTGGCTAGGAAAGGTCTTCCAAGGATGATGCATTCATCATCCTCCTTCCTAGTGTCTAAGATTATGAAATTAGCAGGGATGTAACGGCCTTCAACCTTCACTAACACGTCCTCTACCAATCCATAAGCTTGTCTTACTGACTTGTCTGCCATCTGTAATGAGAATATGGCAGGTTGTACCTCAATGATCCCTAGCTTCTCCATTACAGAGAGTGGCATAAGATTTATCCCTAATCCCAGGTCACACAGAGCCTTCTCAAAGGTCATGGTGCCTATGGTGCAGGGTATTGAAAATTTACCAGGATCTTGTCTCTTTTAAGGTAAAGTTTGCTGAACCCATGTATCTAGTTCACTAATGAGCAAGGGAGGTTCACCTTCCCAAGTCTCATTACCAAACAACTTGGCATTCAACTTCATGATAGCTCCTAGATATTGAGCAACTTGCTCTCCAGTTACATCTTCATCCTCTTCAGAGGAAGAATAGTCTTCAGAGCTTATGAATGGCAGAAGGAGGTTTAATAGGATCTCTATGGTCTCGATATGACCTTCAGATTCCTTTAGGTCCTCAATAGGGAACTCCTTCTTGCTTGAGAGGCGTCCCATGAGGTCTTCCTCATTGGGATTCACGTCCTCTCCTTCCTCTCTAGGTTCAGCAATGTTGATTATGTCAATGACCTTGCACTCTCTTTTTGGATTCTCTTCAGTATTACTTGGGAGAGTACTAGGAGGAGTTTCAGTGACTTTCTTACTCAGCTGGCCCACTTGTGCCTCCAAATTTCTGATGGAGGACCTTGTTTCACTCATGAAACTTAAAGTGGCCTTAGACAGATTAGAGACTATATTTGCTAAGTTAGAGGTGCTCTGCTCAGAATTCTCTGTCTGTTGCTGAGAAGATGATGGATAAGGCTTGCTATTGCTGAGCCTATTTCTTCCACCATTATTAAAGCCTTATTGAGGCTTTTGTTGATCCTTCCATGAGAAATTTGGATGATTTCTCTATGAAGAATTATAGGTGTCTCCATAACGTTCACCCATGTAATTTACCTCTGCCATTGCAGGGTTCTCAGGATCATAGGCTTCTTCTTCAGAAGATGCCTCTTTAGTACTGTTGGATGCATTTCGCCATCCATTTAGACTTTGAGAAATCATGTTGATTTGCTGAGTCAACATTTTGTTATGAGCCAATATGGCAATCAGAGCATCAATTTCAAAAACTCCCTTCCTCTGAGGCGTCCCATTACTCACGGAATTCCTCTCAGAAGTGTACATGAATTGGTTGTTTGCAACCGTGTCAATAAGTTCTTGAGCTTCTGCAGGCGTTTTCTTTAGGTGAATGGATCCACCTGCAGAATAGTTTAGTGACATCTTAGAGAATTCAGATAGACCATAATAGAATATATCCAGAATGGTCGACTTTAAAAGCATGTCAGAAGGACACCTCTTGGTCATCTGTTTGTATCTTTCCCAAGCTTTATAGAGGGATTCACCATCTTTTTGTTTGAAGGTTTGAACATCCACTCTAAGCTTGCTCAGCTTTTGAGGAGGAAATAACTTAGCCAAGAAGGGCGTGACCAGCTTATCCCAAGAGTCCAGGCTAACTTTAGGTTGTGAGTCCAACCATGTTCTAGCTCTATCTCTTACAGCAAAAGGGAAAAGCATGAGCCTGTAGACTTCAGGATCTACTCCATTAGTCTTAACAGTCTCATAGATCTGCAAGAACTCAGTTAAAAACTAGTAGGGATCTTCTGATGGAAGTCTATGGAACTTGCAGTTCTGTTGCATTAGAGCAACTAGTTGAGGTTTCAGCTCAAAATTGTTTGCTCCAATGGTAGGGATTGAGATGCTTCTTCCATCAAACTTGAAAGTAGGTGTAGTATAATCACCAAGCATCCTCCTTGCATTATTATTTTCGGTTGCCATCTCCTCTTCTTTTTCGAAAATTTCTGTAAGGTTGTCTCTGGATTGTTGTAATTTAGCTTCTCTTAGTTTTTTCTTCAAAGTCCTTTCAGGTTCAGGATCTGCTTCAACAAGAATGTTCTTGTCCTTGCTCCTGCTCATATGAAAAAGAAGGGAACAAAAAATAATAATAGGGATCCTCTTTACCACAGTAGAGAGATTCCTTTATGTTAGTAGAAAAAGAAAAGAATATAAGAAGGAAAAGGTAAGAATCCAAACACAAGGGTGAAGATAGGTTCGAATTCTTGAGATGAAGAGAAGTGTTAGTAAATAAATAAATAAATAGAAGAAGATGAGAGGGAGAGAATTTCGAAAATTAATTTTGAAAAATAAGTTAGTGATTTTCGAAAATTAAAGGAAGAAATAAAATTAAAATTAAAATTTGAAACAATTAATTAATTAAAAAGAATTTTGAAAAGGAGGGAGGTAATTTTCGAAAATTAGAGAGAGGAAAGTAGTTAGGTGGTTTTGAAAAAGATAAGAAACAAACAAAAAGTCAATTAGTTAGTTGAAAAAGATTTGAAAATCAATTTTGAAAAGATAAGAAGTTAGAAAAGATATTTTAAAAAGATATGATTGAAAAAGATATTTTGAAAAAGATTTATTTTTTTTAAAATTAAAATTGATTACTTGACTAACAAGAAACTAAAAGATATGATTCTAGAATTTAAAGATTGAACATTTCTAAAATAAAATAAAAATTCGAAAACTAAATGAAAATAAAATCAAAGCAAATTGAAAACTAAATTAATTAATTAATTAAAAAGATTTTGGAATTAGCAATTAAAAAGATATGATTGAAAATTATTTTGAAAAAGATTTGATTGAGAAGATATGATTGCAAAAAAAAATGATTGAAAAGATATGATTGAAGGAATTAAAAAAGATTTGATTTTTGAAAAAGATTTTGAAAAGATAAGATTTTTAAAATTGAAAATTTGACTTGACTTATAAGAAATAGCTAAGTTTTAAAAAAATTTTGACTACGTCAACTCAAATTTTCGAAATTTTGAGAAAAATAAGGAAAATATATTTTTTCGATTTTTTGAATTTTTAATGATGAGAGAGAAAAACACAAAAATGACTCATAACATGAAAATTATGAATCAAAACACATGATGCATGCAAGAACACTATGAATGTCAAGATGAACACCAAGAACACTTTGAAGATCAAGATGAACATCAAGACTTATTTTTGAAAAATTTTCAAGAAAAGAAAAACATGCAAGACACCAAACTTAGAAATTTTTAATGCTTAGACACTATGAATGCAAGAATGCATATGAAAAACAACAAAAGACACAAAACAAGAAAACATAAAGATCAAACAAGAAGACTTGTCAAGAACAACTTGAAGATCAAGAAGAACACCATGCATGAAATTTTCGAAAAATGCATAAATTTAAAAAAAATTCAATTGACACCAAAGTTAAAATTTGACTCTAGACTCAAACAAAAAACACAAAATATTTTTTTTTGATTTTATGATTTTGCAAATTTTTTTTTCGAAATTTTATAGGAAAAAGAAAATAAGAAATTCAAAATTTTTTGATAAGAATTTCAGGAATCTTTCAATGTTAGCCTAAAGCTCCGATCCAGGAGTTGGACATGGCTTTTTAGCCAACCAGCTTTAGGATATAAATTAGGCATGCAACAGTTGATACTTCATCCAACTCCATATACTGATAAGGGGAAGCCTCAATCCAATTGAGTTAGACATGGCTTTTCAGCCAGCCAAGCTTCAACATGCTTCATGAAACACTAGAACTCATTCTTAAAAATTTATAATAATTTTTCGAAAACAGAAGTAAAAAGTTTTTTGAAAGATTTTTGAAAAATTTTTGAAAATAAAACAAAAAGAAAATTACCTAATCTGAGCAACAAGATGAACTGTCAGTTGTCCAAACTCGAACAATCCTCGGCAACGACGCCAAAAACATGGTGCACTAAATTGTGATCTCAAACAATGGCATTCAACTTGGTATGCGCATCTACTAACTCAACACTTTTTCACAACTTCGCACAACTAACCAGCAAGTACACTGGGTCGTCCAAGTAATAAACCTTACGTGAGTAAGGGTCGATCCCACGGAGATTGTTGGTATGAAGCAAGCTATGGTCATCTTGTAGATCTCAGTTAGGCTGATTCAAATGGTTATGGAGTTTTCGAACATAAAGATAAATAAAACATAAAATAAAGATAGAAGTACTTATGTAAATCATTGGTGGAAATTTCAGATAAGTGTATGGAGATGCTTTATCCCTGTTGAATCTCTGCAACATACTGCTTTCTTACTTTCAATCCTTCATACTCCTTTCCATGGCAAGCTATATGTAGGGCATCACCGTTGTCAATGGCTACTTCCCATTCTCTCAGTGAAAAAGGTCCAAATGCTCTTGTCACAGCACGGCTAATCATTTGTCGGTTTTCGATCATGTCAGAATAGAATCTATTGATTCTTTTGCGTTTGTCATCACGCCCAACAATCGCGAGTTTGAAGCTCGTCACAGTCATTCAATCCCTGAATCCTACTCGGAATACCACAGACAAGGTTTAGACTTTCCAGATTCTCAAGAATAACCGCCAAAGGGTTCTAGCTTATACCACGAAGATTCTGATTAAGCAATCCGAGAGACACACGCTCGGTCTAAGGTAGAACTGAAGTGGTTGTCAGTCACGCGTTCATAAGGATGGATGATGATGAGTGTCACGGATCATCACATCTATCAGGTTGAAGTGCAACAGATATCTTAGAACAAGAATAAGCTGAATTGAAGAGAAAATAGTAGTAATTGTATTAAAACTCGAGGTACAACAGAGCTCCACACCCTTAGTCTATGGTGTGTTGAAACTCCACCGTTGAAAATACATAAGTGATCAAGGTTCAGGCATGGCCGAATGGCCAGCCCCCGTAAACGTGATCAAAGGATCATAAGGTAATCCAAAAATAATCCAAAGATGTCTAATACAATAGTCAAATGTCCCATTTATACTAGACTAGCTACTAGGGTTTACAAAAATAAGTAATAAATGCAGAAATCCACTTCCGGGGCCCACTTTGGTGTGTGCTTGGGCTGAGCTTGAGCTTTACACGTACAGAGGCTTCTTTTGGAGTTAAACGCCAAGTTGTAACGTCTCTTTGGCGTTTAACTCTGGTTCGTGACGTGTTTCTTGCGTTTTACTGAGAATGCAGCATGGAACTGGCGTTGAATGCCATTTTATGTTGTCTTGATTCGAACAAAGTATGGACCATTATATATTTCTGGAAATCTTTGGATGTCTACTTTCCAACGACATTAAGATCACACCATTTGGAGTTCTGTAGCTCTAGAAAATCCATTTTGAGTGCAGGGAGGTCAGAATCCTACAGGATCAGCAGTCCTTTGTCAGCCTGAATCAGATTTTTGCTCAGGTTCCTCAATTTCAGCCAGAAAATACCTGAAATCACACAAAAATACACAAACTCATATTAAAGTCCAGAAATGTAAATTTTACATAAAAACTATTAAAACCATTCCTAAAAGTAGTTAGATCCTACTAAAAACTACCTAAAACAATGCCAAAAAGCGTATGGATTATCCGCTCATCAATGACCCCTATAGTTAATGATCTCACGTCTGATATTATTCCTGAAGATGAAAAATATGCTCGAAGGCTCATAAGGGAAGAACAAAATTATATCTTGGTCCACAATGTTCTATACAAAAGAGGGGTATCAACACCTCTCCTAAAATGCATCCCGACCTCTAATATGAAGGAGGTCTTAGATGAGGTACACAGTGGCACACTACAAAAAAATATAATTTGTAGGAGTTTTATAATAGAGGTTTTAAAAAACTCTCACAAATTAATTAAGAAAATCAGATTTTCTCTTTAGTGTTTTTAATTCTTAATTTACGGCAATTTTAATCTCAAATAACAGGAGTTATAAAACTCTCCCAAATTAAAATCTTATTACTCCAAAACTTTTCTCTTATTTCACTCCTTTTCTTATTTTTCACATCCCGCCAAATTGAATTCTCATTCCCGCAAAACCTTTCTCATTCAGTTCATCAATTTTTGCAGCTCTTACTCTCCCTTTCTTCTCCACACACCATCCTTGATCCCAAACCTCACCCTCGTTAATTGCCTTGTCACACTTAGTTAATTTCTCTAACCTCTACCCTCAACCTCCAATCACCTCTAGCCTTAACGTTCCCAACTCCAGTCTCGTCGTCTCCTCCTTACTGGTACGTCGCATCATCTAATCTCTTCATTGTTAGTTCGTTGCATTTTCATCTTCTCCTTTTCGTCGATCTTCATCTCTTATAAATGAGTCTTAGTTTTAGATGGAGATGTCTTAGGTAATAGCATTTATTTTGGGTTCTTAGTTTATGATTTTGGTTCATGGCTTTTAGTTCTTAGTTTATTATGATTTTGTTCTATTTTTGAGTTTATTCTTTTTTGGTTTATTTTGAGTTTGTATAAGCCAAACCCAGCCGCATAGGCCTTTCACTTTTTGGCTCTTTGCCCTTTGATGAGTGGATAATTTATACGCTTTTTGGCATTGTTTTTAGGTAGCTTTTAATAGGTTCTAGTTACTTTTAGGGATGTTTTCATTAGTTTTTATGCTAAATTCACATTTCTAGATTTTACTATGAGTTTGTGTGTTTTTCTGTGATTTCAGGTATTTTTTGGCTGAAATTGAGGGACCTGAGCAAAACTCTGATAGGAGACTGACAAAGGACTGCTGATGCTGTTGGAATCTGACCTCCCTACACTCGAAATAGATTTTCTGGAGCTACAGAACTTTAAATGGCACGCTCTTAACGGCGTTGGAAAGTAGACATTCAGAGCTTTCCAGCAATATATAATAGTTCATACTTTATTCGTGATTAGATGACGTAAACTGGCGCTCAACGCTACTTCCATGTTGTTGTCTGGAGTCAAACGCCAGAAACACGTCACAAACCGGAGTTGAACGCCCAAAACACGTTACAACCTGGCGTTCAACTCCAAAAGAAGCCTCAACTCGTGGATAGATCAAGCTCAGCCTAAACATACACCAAGTGGGCCCTGGAAGTGGATTTATGCATCAATTACTTACTCCTGTAAACCCTAGTAGCTAGTTTAGTATAAATAAGACTTTTTACTAGTGTATTAGTCGTCCTTTTTTTTACCACGTTACATCTTTGAACGTTTAGTTCTTAGACCTTGGGGGCTGGCCTCTCGGCTATGCCTGAACCTTCATCACTTATGTATTTTCAACGGTGGAGTTTCTACACACCATAGATTAAGGGTGTGGAACTCTGCTGTACCTCAAGTTTCAATGCAATTACTACTATTTTCTATTCAATTTGACTTATTCCTATTCTAAGATATTCGTTGCACTTTAACTTGATGGTGATGATCTGTGACACTCATCATCATTCTCACCTATGAACGCGCGTGACTGACAACCACTTCCGTTCTACCTTAGGCCGGGCGCATATCTCTTGGATTCCTTAATCAGAATCTTCGTGGTATAAGCTAGAATTGATGGCGGCATTTATGGGAATCCGGAAAGTCTAACCTTGTCTGTGGTATTCCGAGTAGGATTCCAGAATTGAATGACTGTGACGAGCTTCAAACTCCTGAAGGCTGGGCGTTAGTGACAGAGGCAAAAGAATCACGGGATTCTGTTCCAGCCTGATTGAGAACCGACAGATGATTAGCCGTGCTGTGACAGAGCATTTGGACCATTTTTACTGAGACGATGGGGTGTAGCCATTGACAATGATGATGCCCTACATACAGCTTGCCATGGAAAGGAGTAAGAAGGATTGGATGAAAGCAGTACGAAAGCAGAGATTCAACAGGGACAAGCATCTCTGTACGCTTATCTGAAATTCCCACCATTAATTTACATAAGTATTTCTATCCTTTATTATTTAAGCAAGTATCTCTTTATATTTCCTATAACCAATTATTATCTGCCTGAATGAGATTTACAAGATGACCATAGCTTGCTTCATACCAACAATCTCCGTGGGATCGACCCTTACTCACGTAAGGTATTACTTGGACGACCCAGTGCACTTGCTGGTCAGTTGTGCGGAGTTGTGACTAAGTGTGAATCATGTTTGAGAGCACTACCAAGTCTTTAGAGCCATTATTGATGATCACAAATCCGTGCACCACCCTTCGAAGTTCAACTTTGTCGATGGTTGTTGTGCCAATTAAAGCTCTTTGCTCCATTATGCTCAGTGCTATTCTGCTTCTGGTAATTACTTGTTGGTGTTCTATTTTGTCTCATTCGATGAAAAATATATCTATTACATCAGTCTGCTTTTGGTATTGTCCATCATGGTGTCTATGGTGTCCAAGATGTTGCTGGCAACCCCTTCTCTTCTATTTTTCTATTTACTACTTTTTATTAATTTTATTATTGTTGTTATTGCTATTGATTACTTTAATTCAATTGGATCACTACTAAGCATAGCCAATTTCTTTGATAGTGTTCATACCCTGGACTGAGCTATATGGTCTGGGTTGGATGAAGACAAAAGCGACCGACCTCTTGTAAGGTTGGTCGTCATCGACCTCTTCTTAAAGAACTTGGCCAAATCACCATAGAGGCCTGATGACAAGTCATCATATACCCATTTTTCAAGCTAATTTCACTTGTTTTATTAGTCTCTATGCACTTTCTTGCATCCTAAGTAAGTGATTTGGAGTGAAAATTCATAACTTCTTGAAATCAAACAACCACCATGAAATTAATGTTAACTCATGAGGTTTAAGATAATTTTAATTGATTTATAAGCCTTGTGAATTTAGTGATACTTGGAGTGGTTGTTTTGGTTTATTGTAGGTGAAGAAAAGAATAAAAGAGAAAAGTGTGGCATAAGAAAGTGTGGCCAAAGGAGAAAAAGGCGTGGCTTATGAAGGAGGCAAGCAAGCATTGCCCTCCACAAGGGCACACTGCCCTCTAGGAGGGCAACATAAGGGAACAAAGCATGAAAGGCAACTCTGCCCTGCCCACTACAAGGGCAGAGCACAAATCTGTGCCTTGGAATCAAGAAGAACAAAATGTTGCCCTCCTCAAGGGCAGTATCGGGCTCACCAAGGGAAGAAAATCAAAGGAAAATGCCTACAATGATTGCCACAAGAGTTGAACACGGGACCATGAGGAAGCAAGGAATTAAGCCTCACTTTGGTACCAAGAAAGCCAAGGAAAATGGGTAGCATGTGTAGCATCCAAGTTTCGAACGCGGGACTTCATGTTGGAAACACTGCCCTGCCCTCCGCGAGGGCAGGGCAGCATTTTGTTGTGGCATGGCCAGCACACAAATCTGGCGCACCAAAGCAACATTCGGCAGCACCAGCAGCGCACCAAGGCACCAATCTGGCGCACCAATTTTTTCTGCCCTGCCCTCCGCGAGGGCAGGGCAGCATCCTGCGCACCAAGCCGCACCACGCCTGCACCATGCACGCACCACACATCAATTTTCTGCCCTGCCCTCCACAAGGGCAGGGCAGCCTCCTGGAAGCTATTATTTTTGGGCTAAAAATTG
>NC_029777.3:64086715-64087582 GCF_000817695.3 Arachis duranensis
ATCCTCAATTCCCCTTTTATATTCAAGCAATTTACATTTCTTGCACTTTAAGTTACTGCAATTTACATTTCGTGCACTTTAAGTTTCAGTCATTTACATTCTTGTTGTTTACAATTCAGCAAGTTTACTTTCCTGCTCTTTAATTTACTGCAATTTCCCCCTCTCCCTTTACATTCCAAGCAATATAGCTTCTGTTAAATACAACCCACTCAACCAAAACTTGATTCGTTTGACTAAATCAACCACTAAACTAAAATTGCTCAATCCTTCAATCCCTGTGGGATCGACCTCACTCATGTGAGTTATTATTACTTGATGCGATCCGGTACACTTGCCGGTGAGTTTTGTGTTGGATCGTTTTCCACACATCAAGTTTTTGGCACTGTTGCCGGGGATTGAAACAGATTGACAATGATTAAGTGAAGTGGAGATCTAGATCAAGCACTTTTTCTTTTCTGTTATTTTAATTTTGACTAACACACTAACTGTCTGAATTTTTGCTTAAACTAACTAAAACTTCATTCTAGCTATAGATTGAAATTTCATTGGTTTTCTGGATCTGTGTGTTTATTGTTGTGTGTTTGTATGTCAGGTACAGGAAGATCTTCCCCTGTCCTCTCTGAAATTGACCAAAGAACTCTTCGAAGAATAAGAAGAGCCGAAAGAGGGAAGAACATTGTTGGAGAAGAAGAATCTGAGGAGGAATTCCAAGACATGGAAGGAGATACCAATCAACCAGGAGAAGGAGCCAACAATAATCAACAACAGAGAAGAGTCTTGGCTTCATACACATTTGCAAATGCTAGACACTGTGGAAGTAGCATTCTTACTCCTAATGTCAATGCAAACAATTTTGAACTAAAGCCA
>NC_029777.3:64088172-64089124 GCF_000817695.3 Arachis duranensis
AGCAAGAGCAAGTCCAGTACATGCACAACCAAAATCTTGGAACAAATGAGGTCTATGGTGATACTTACAATCCATCTTGGAAGAACCATCCCAACCTCAGATGGGGAGACAACCATAATCAAAAACAACAGCCATGGCAAAGAAACTCAAGTCAGAACAATTGGAAAAGCACAAACCACAACCCCCAGCCAAACACTAACCAAAATACATACAGAAAACCACAAAATAATTACCCCAACTCTAACCAGTATCTACCCAATAATCACCCAACAAATCAAAACACCTATCATCATCCATCAACACCCCAAAACCAACCAATCTCACAAGACTCTCAAAGGATCACTAATCTAGAGATGCTCATGGAGAAAATGATGAAGAACCAAGAATTGACAACAAAGAACCAAGAAGCTTCCATGAAGAACTTAGAAAGGCAAATTGGGAAAATCTCCAAATAGATTTCTGTTGAAAAACCATCAAGCTCACTACCAAGTGACACCATTCCCAACCCAAAGGAAGAATGCAAGGCCGTGCAACTAAGAAGTGGAAAAATGTTAGTGGATGGTAACCAAGGGGCAACCAAGAATAATGACAATGAGCCAACAAAGAATGATGAAGCTATCAACAAGGACATGATAAGCAAGAATGACCAAGAAAAACTCACAGAGGAAAACAACGAACCACAGAATCTAAAGAAAGGAAAGCAGATCAGGGAAGAACCAAATCCAAAACAACATCAAATGGAGAAGAGCTCAACACCACCACTACCTTATCCATAGAGATTTCACAAAGAGACAAAGGATCAGCATTTCCACAAATTTCTTGAGACTTTCAAGAAGCTGGAAATCAACAGACCTTTAGCTGAGGCATTGGAGCAAATGCCTCTGTATGCCAAGTTTTTGAAGGAGCTCATCAATAAGAAAAGAAGTTGGAATGAGAAGGAGACTGTAATGCT
>NC_029777.3:64091131-64091991 GCF_000817695.3 Arachis duranensis
ATCATATACCCATTTTTCAAGCTAATTTCACTTGTTTTATTAGTCTTTATGCACTTTCTTGCATTCTAAGTGATTGATTTGGAGTGAAAATGCATAACTTCTTGAAAGCAAACAACCACCATGAAATTAATGTTAACTCATGAGGTTTAAGCTAATTTTAATTGAATTTTAATTGATTTATAAGTCTTGTGAATTTAGTGATACTTGGAGTGGTTGTTTTGGTTTATTGTAGGTGAAGAAAAGAATAAAAGAGAAAAGCGTGGCCTAAGAAAGTGTGGCCAAAGGAGAAAAAGGCGTGGCTTATGAAGGAGGGAAGCAAGCATTACCCTCCACAAGGGCACACTGCCCTCTAGGAGGGCAACATAAGGGAACAAAGCATGAAAGGCAACTCTGCCCTGCCCACTACAAGGGCAGAGCACAAATCTGTGCCTTGGAATCAAGAAGAACAAAATGTTGCCCTGCCCTCCTCAAGCGCAGTATCGGGCTCACCAAGGAAAGAAAATCAAAGGAAAATGCCTGCAATGCTTGCCACAAGAGTTGAACACGAGACCATGAGGAAGCAAGGAATTAAGCCTCACTTTGGTACCAAGAAAGCCAAGGAAAATGGGTAGCGTGTGTAGCATCCAAGTTTCGAACACGGGACTTCAAGGTGGAAACACTGCCCTGCCCTCCGCGAGGGCAGGGCAGCATCCTGCGCACCAAGCCACACCACGCCTGCACCACGCACGCACCACACATCAATTTTCTTCCCTGCCCTCCACAAGGGCAGGGCAGCCTCTTGGAAGCTATTATTTTTGGGCTAAAATTGGATTAAAAATCCAATAAAATTCATTTCTTCACCAAATCAAAAGCCCATCCAA
>NC_029777.3:64092154-64093863 GCF_000817695.3 Arachis duranensis
GACCGAGATTTCAGAGAATTGGGGAGGAGAATTGATCTCTCTTCTTCCTCGTTCTTGCTTGGGCATTTTTCATTTCCTTGTTTTGAGTTTTAGGTGTGAAGAATTGAGGAAATTCTGTCTCAATCTCCATTCAAAATCTCTTTAAACATTTTTCTGCATAATTGAGTTTAATTTACATTCCCTTTATTGCTTCTTCTTCAATTTCTTGTCAATCGCTTTGAAAACTTAGATCTACGAAGGCAATTGAGATCTAGGCTCTGCTACCTAGTCTCTGGAGTCCTGAGATCCCAATTTCCTTTTGGTTCTTCTATGAACCTTTGCTGCACTTAATTTCTTTACTGTTTGAGTTCTAATTACTTCTAATTCAATTTCTGCTCTATTAACTGTAGCAATTCAATTTCTCTTTGTTTAGATTCTGCAATCCCAGTCCTCAATTCCCCTTTTATATTCAAGCAATTTACATTTCTTACACTTTAAGTTACTGCAATTTACATTTCGTGCACTTTAAGTTTCAGTTATTTACATTCTTGTTCTTTACAATTCAGCAAGTTTACTTTCCTGTTCTTTAATTTACTGCAATTTCCCCCTCTCCCTTTACATTCCAAGCAATTTAGCTTCTGTTAAATACAACCCACTCAACCAAAACTTAATTCGCTTGACTAAATCAACCACTAAACTAAAATTGCTCAATCCTTCAATCCCTGTGGGATCGACCTCACTCATGTGAGTTATTATTACTTGATGCGACCCGGTACACTTGCCGGTGAGTTTTGTGTTGGATCGTTTTCCACACATCAAGTTTTTGGCGCCGTTGCCGGGGATTGAAATAGGCCCAAGTAGGCCCAAAGCAGAGGATTACAACCCACTTGAAGGTGGCTGGCCAAAAGATAAGTGATCTCACCCGCGAAAGATATGATAAGATAACTAACTTATCTCTAGGAAGGTTACTCCACACTACTATAAATACACTGGAGTACCCATGTATTACTCATACGCCAATTCTACAAAAAACCTGCTTAAAGCCCGTGCTGACTTAAGTTTCGGAGTCTCTTGCAGGTACCACCACCCCCCGGTGATCAAGGTCCAGCAGCATCTGAAGCTCCAAACAAGTCGAAAACGGCATCTCTGATCACACTAGAAGATCTTGTCCGAGATCGACCTCAACGTTTCAGGTAACCTTTGGAACATTGGCGCCATTGCCGGGGACGAAGAAGTCATCCCATCACCATGGCAAACAACCTTGCCAACGACCACAACTCTGGTCTGGAGGAAGGAACGCCGCTGAAGAACACATATGCTACCCCAAAGGATACTTCCCAATCCAAGGAAGACAAACTGACCCCAAATACAGAAATTTTAGATACCATTCGTGAACAGCAAGATCGCCTCATATAGCTCAAACTAGAAGCCAAACGATAACGTGAAGTCGAGCGAGATCTTCGGAGAGAAATAAGACAGCAACGGGAGCTGGAAGACAAGCTCCTAAAACTTGAAGCCGACCTCAAAAATAAAACTACTCGATCCAACCGTGAGGATAGCCCCCACAAAGACCAAAACCCATTCACAAAGGAAATCATGAAAGCAAAAGTCCCAAAGGACTTCAAATCCCCTGATATAACCCTCTACGATGGTACGTCCGACCTAAGTCATCATCTCAGCAACTTTAGGAGCTAGATGTACCTCACAGATGCCTCGAACGCGACCCGTTG
>NC_029777.3:64093892-64099439 GCF_000817695.3 Arachis duranensis
CCTACCACTAAGGTCGATCACGAGCTTTGATGATCTCACCAAAAAGTTCTTAGCCAGGTTCTCCATCCAGAAGGACAAAACCAAGCACACTTCAAGTCTGCTAGGGATTAAACAAGGAGATCGTGAAAGCCTCTGCGGTTACATGGAAAGATTCAATAAAGCATGCCTTGACATACAGAATCTTCCTACAGAAGCAGCGATTATGGGACTCATTAATGGTATGCGGGAAGGACCTTTTAGCCATTCCATATCCAGGAAACACCCAACATCTCTGAATGAGGTACAAGAACGGGTAGAAAAATACATCAATATGGAAGAGAACTCCCGATTAGGAGAAACCTTAAAGACTGGACTTTCCTGCCTACTTCGGGACAAGGATAAAGAGTCCAGGAAGAAAGAAGACCAACCTACTGAGAAACACAGAAAGTACCACAACTAGACCACTCTTCAGGTGTCCCTTGTGGATGTTTTCCGAGCGATATGCAACATTGAGAAGATCCCACCCCTTCGCCCGATCAAATATAAAAGATGAGGAAGTCAGACAGAGTATTGCGAATACCACCGAATCTATGGGCATCCTACCAACGAATGCTACGATCTAAAGAATGTCATAGAAAAATTGGCACGAGAAGGGAGACTGGATCGGTTCTTAGCCAATAGAGCGAACGAACCAAAAAAGAGAAGAAGCGACGAAGAGGGCGGACGAGCTGAATGCCCCACTCACACCCCTGAGAGACATATTCACATGATAAACGGAGGATTCACAGCAGGAGGGATCTCTAAGTCATCCTACAATAGATACCTTAAAGAGGTGTACCATGTCGGAGAGGGGGACAGGTCGCCCGACCTCCCCACTATAACCTTCACTCAAGAAGACGGCGCAGGCATCATCCCGGGGCATGATGACCTCGTGGTTATTTACCATCATACTTGCCAATGCCAATCTCCACCGAACATTAGTAGACCAAGGAAGCTCTGCGGATATCCTGTTCAAATCCGCCTTCGACAAGCTTGGCCTACAAGAAAAGGAGCCTAGAGCATATCCTAACAGCCTATTCAAGCTCAGAGAGGCCCCAATCCAGCCACTTGGGTACATTCCATTGCACCCAACCTTCGGGAAAGGAACACGATCTAGAGCGCTAAGCATAGACTACATCGTAGTCGATGTGAGCTCTGCATACAATGCCCTCATAGGTCGGACAATGCTAAATCAGCTCACCGCGGTGGTCTCCACTCCGCACCAATGCATAAAGTTTCTAACTCCAGAAGGGATCACCACCATAAAAGGAGACCAAAAACTCCCATGACGCTGTTATAATGAAAGCCTAAACCTTAAAGGTGACCCTAGAGGAAAAGAAACCAACACTATTGAACTCAGGAGAATTAGAGCTCGGGAAGAACTTCACCCTCAGCCAAAAGGTGAGACCGAATAAGTTCAGATCGGGGATACTCAAGACAAAATAACAAACATAGGGGCAAACCTAAAGGAAGACTTAAAGGAACTGCTAACAAAGTTCTTAAGAAAGAACTCCGACCTGTTCGCATGGAAGGCGGTGGACATGCCTGGTATTGATCCCAGACTAATGTGTCATAGATTAGTAGTATATCCTGGATCGCAGCCAGTATAACAGAAGCGTAGGAAGCTTGGCCCAGAAAGGTCGCAAGCCGTAGAGGAACAGGTACAGGACTTGCTGGAGGCAGGGCTCATAAGGGAGGTTAAGTACCCATTATGGCTAGCCAATGTAGTATTGGTTAAAAAGTTGAATGGGAAGTGGCGGATGTCTCCTGATTACACCGACCTCAACAAAGCCTGCCCAAAAGATCCCTACCCACTCCCGAATATAGACACACTAGTCGACGCTTCATCGGGATACAAGTACCTCTCCTCCATGGATGCTTACTTGGGATACAGCCAAATCCCGATGTATCAACCGGACCAGGAGAAAACCTCATTCCTAACCCCAAGAGAAAACTACTACTACGTAGTCATTCCCTTCGGACTCAAGAATGCAGTGGCTACATATCAAAAATTGATGCTATCACATAGGAAAGCTGATGGAGGTTTATGTAGACGACATGCTGGTAAAGACACAAAGAGAGGAAACGCTGTTATCCGACCTCACTGAAGTGTTCGACACCATAAGAAAGCATGAGATGAAACTTAACCCCGCAAAGTGCACTTTCGCGGTAGAAGCTGGCAAATTCTTGAACTTCATGCTCACCCAAAGGGGAATTGAAGCAAACCCGGATAAGTGACAGGCCATACTTAGCATGAAACGGCTGACCTGTTTTAAAGAAGTCCAGCAGCTCAACGGAAGACTAGCGGCTCTGTCAAGATTCCTAGTTGGATTAGCCTCAAGATCCCTCCCTTTCTACACAACACTAAGGAAAGGAAAGAGGTTTGAATGGACCCCAGAATGTGAACAAGCCTTCCAAGACTTCAAAACATTCCTGGGGCGACCACCTATCCTAAACTGACCCGTGGGAAGTCGGGAAATAGCCTTAGCGCTAGTTTGGGACGACGAAAAGGGACAACAACCCATCTACTTTATCAGCAAAGCTCCACAGGGGGGTAAACTAAACTACCAAAGGATAGAGAAGTTTGCCTACATCCTTATATTCACTTCCCGACGACTCTGACCATACTTTCAGGCCCACACAATCAGAGTGCGAACCAATCAACCCATAAAAAGTATTCTGCAGAAAACAGACTTAGCTGGAAGAATCCTACAATGGGCAGTCGAGTTGTCCGAGTTTGACCTCAAGTATGAAGCTCAGACACCTATCAAGTCCCAATACCTGGCCGACTTCATTGCCAAATACACCGACACCCCAGACATCCCCACTAGCTGGAACCTCTACATTGACGGTTCATCAAACAAAGCCGGAAGTGGAGCCAGAGTAATCCCAGAAAGTAATCAAGGAACTCAACTCGAGCTCTCCTTAAAGTTCGAGTTTCCTACCTCAAATAATCAAGCTGAGTACGAAGCCCTACTGGCAGGTTTAAAGCTGGCTAGAGAGGTCGGAGCTCAAAAGAGGTCGGTTTGTCCTGAGCTGAAGAGGTCGGTCGCTTTGTCTGTAGAACATCCCGGGTCGGACAGCTTGACCCAGGGTATGAACAGTGCCCCTGCTCGAGCTCGGTCTTCCTTTAGAGGTAGAGTCTTAGTTTTTAGGACTTCGAACCTTCTTGGGTGGAGCCGAACTCGAGCATTTTGTCGACTTTATCTTTGTAGTGTTCTTTTTTGAATGCGGAACATTTCGCTTCCTCTGAGAGCGCGTGCTTTTGTATTAGCGTCCTAACCTTGGGAATGTGCAAGGGTTTTAATGCCCTCATTAATTGGTTTTTAGTGACTCATTTTCTCTTGGTTTCCTTTATTCAAATTTTGTATCCAAGAGACGGTTTTTTTTCTGTAACTTCCCTTCTTTTTCGCCGTTTCCTGTCCTGCATTTCTCGTTTTCTCTCTGCAGCATTTTGGCATTCGCTTGGTGCTTCCGCTTCGTGGTCGATTCTTCACTGCTCCTTTTCTTTCAAAGCTTTTCTTCTTTCTTCCAGGTTGGTTTTTGCATTCTCTTCACTGTTTATTTCTGCTGCTTTGTTTTTGATTTTTGATGACGCTCTAATTTTGTATGTTGGAAAGCTTGCACCTTTTTCTTGTTTTTGTGCTTGGTTTATTGCTGTGATGCCTATTTCCTGGTCTTCTTTCGTCCTTATGTATGCTTTGAGTGATTTTCCTGGTTTTGGCTTCTTTTTAGGGCTTCGTGTGTTTGTCATTGATTTCCGTACTACTGTGTTGAAAAAGGTTGCTCCTTTGATAACTTTGTTTGCTCCATTGATGATTTTGTTTTTATTGATGACTTTTCCTTGACTTTTGCCTTTTTCTCCTCGGGATGTTGTTTGCTTGGGTGAGAGTTTTGTTTTTGTAGCATTTTTCTGAAACCTTACTCTGTCATTGCCTCTAAAGGATGCCCTTGGACCTCGCTGTGCGTCTTGGGGTTTTCCTTTTTTGTGTGCTTGAGGTCTGATGCAATTGCATATTTGTTATATTAGCTAGTTAGTTTAGTTGGTTTTAGCTTAATCTCACTCATTTTCTCTAAATAAACAAAAATTCATGCAAATGATTTAAAGAATAAATACATGAATGAGTATGAATGAATCTCATGGAAATTATTGCATGAATTGGTAAGACTTTGAAGCTATTTCCTTTGTTGATGATAGGTGATGAAACAAGGAAGCATGGAAGCAAGAATGATGCAAGCTGGGCAAGAAGAAGTTGGCGTTGCCAACTTGGAGATAGTGGGCGTTGTTCATGGCAACGCCAGGCAGCCTTGCAAGAAGAAGTGGCGTTGCCAACTTGGAAGAGGGCTGCGTTATTGAAGGCAACGCCAGGCAACCAAGGAGCAAAGTTGGCGTTGCCAACTTGAGGAATGTGGTGCGTTTTTATGGACAACGCCAGGCAACCAAGGAGCAAAGTTGGCGTTGCCAACTTGAGGAAAAGAGTGCGTGTTTGTAGGCAACGCCCAGGCAAGCAAAGAGCTGAGCCAAGGAGAGCTCGAGGGCGTTGCCAACGTGGGAATGAAGAGGCGTTATTCAAGGCAACGCACACAAGCAAACTTGGCCCAAGAGGAGGAGAGGCTGGCGTTGCCAACGCCAAGAACCATAGGCGTTATTCAAAGCAACGCCAAGCAATCTTGGGGAGCTAGTTTAGAGCCTCGAGCACGTTGTTGGTCTAGAGATGAAGGGCGTGTTTGAGGACAACACAGGCAAACAACGCCAGGAATGGTTGCTTGGCTAGGCACCAACCACGTTGCCAACGCCAGGACATGCTGCCAGCCAAGTTGCCAACGCCAGGACGTGCTGCCAGCCAAGTTGCCAACGCCAGGACATGCTGCCAGCCAAGTCTTGGTGCCAATCAAGTTGCCAACGCCAAGTCTTGGTGCCAACCACGTTGCCAACGCCAAGCAAGGCCACCAACCACGTTGCCAACGCCAAGCTAGGCCACCAACCACGTTGCCAACGCCAAGCAAGGCCACCAACCACGTTGCCAACGCCAAGCAAGGCCACCAACCACGTTGCCAACGCCAAGCAAGGCCACCAACCACGTTGCCAACGCCAAGCAAGGCTGCCAACCAAGTTGCCAACGCCAGGAAAGGTTGCAAAGCAAACATGGAGCCTTGAGAAAGGCTCGAGCACGTTGCCAACGTGCTGAAGAGAAGGAGTGTTCATCAACAATGCCAGCCTCATTTCTCTGCTTTGGGAGGCTAGGCACGGGCACGTTGCTAACTTGGAATATAGGGGCGTTATCCACAACAACTCCAACAAAGCAGCCCGACCATATCATCTTCAATGGAAGATATCTTGAGCTACAGAGATCAAAATTGAGTGCTTCCAGTTGCGTTGGAAAGCTAACATTCAGAGCTTTCCAACCATATATAATAGTCTATGGTGGAGCACAAAATTGAAGCCAAACCAGAGTCATCTTTAGGCCCTAAAAATAAGAACATGAAGTGAAATTCAAGAAGGCTAGAGATGAGCCCTGGAGGGGGGCA
>NC_029777.3:64100919-64101903 GCF_000817695.3 Arachis duranensis
TTGACTAAATCTACCATTTAACTAAAGTTACTTAATCTACCAATCTTCGTGGGATCGACCTCACTCTTTGTGAGTTTTATTACTTGATACGACCCGGTATACTTGCCGGTTGTACGTGAAATCTTAATTTTACGTATCAAGTTTTTGGCGCCGTTGCCGGGGATTGGAAAGATTGACAATGATTAAGTGAAAAGTGGTTTAGATTAAGCATTTTCTTTGTGTTTTTGTTAAGCCCACTAACTGTTTGATACTTTGTTTCACTAACCCCAATTTCACTCTAGTTCTAGAGTGTTTCACTTGTGATTTTGGTTTTGTTTGTGTATGTCAGGAGCTAGTAGACGTAATATTGAGGACGAGAGAACCCTCCGAAGGATAAGAAGAGCAGAAAGAGGAAAGCTAATAATTGGCGAAGAGGAGTCAGAGGAAGAAGATCAAGTCATGGAGGATGAGATGCAAAATCCTCCTGGAGGGGTCAACAATAATGGTGGACAAGCTAGAAGGGTGTTATCATCATTTACTATCCCTGATCCAAGACATTGTGGAAGCAGTATTGCTACACCAAATGTTCAGGCCAATAACTTTGAGTTAAAACCTCAGCTCCCATAACTTTGAGTTGAAGCCTCAGCTCATCACTTTGGTACAGAACAATTGCTCTTATGGAGGGGGACCTCTTGAAGACCCAAATCAACATCTATCGGTTTTTCTGAGGATATGCAATACAGTGAAGACAAATGGAGTGCATCCAGATGTCTACAAGCTGCTACTATTTCCATTCTCTTTGAGGGACAAGGCCACTCAATGGCTAGAGTCATTCCCCAAGGAAAGCCTCAACAATTGGAATGACGTGATGGGCAGATTTTTAGCAAAGTTCTACCCACCTCAAAGAATCATCAAGTTGAAGACAGAGGTTCAAACTTTCAGGCAAATGGAAGGGGAGTCATTGTATGAAGCCTGGGAAAGGTATAAAGCACTAATGAGAAGATG
>NC_029777.3:64106527-64107012 GCF_000817695.3 Arachis duranensis
CCTGGGAAGCTGAGGTCTAGATGGACTGGCCCATACACCATCATCAAAGTATCACCTCATGGCTATGTCGAATTACTTGATGAAGCCTCAAAGCAAACCTTCACAGCTAATGGACATAGGGTGAAGCACTATTTTGGTGGCCCTTGGAGCAAGGAAGAGAGTGTGCAACTCTTAACATGAGCAAAGAAGTTGCAATGTCGAGCTAAGGACAATAAACAAAGCGCTTCATGGGAGGCAACCCATGCACAGGGAGTCGTTTATTTTCATACTTTAGTAACCAATAATGATTAAGTAGACTAGTACATGGTGTATGCAAGGCACTAAGTTTGGTGTGGCCAATCTTGAAGTAATGGCAAAAGTGTGTTTTACAACACTTAGCCACAAACTAAGTTTGGTGTCCATACATACACGAAAATGCTAGACTATGGAAGTATAGACATTTATTTTAGTAAAAAAAAAAAAAAAAAAAAAAAAAAAAAAAAAAA
>NC_029777.3:64112093-64124608 GCF_000817695.3 Arachis duranensis
AGCCCTGGAGGGGGGCACGAGCACGTTGCCAACGTGCTAGCAAGAAGGCGTGTTTTGCAACAACGCCAGCCCCAAGTCCCTGCCTTGGGAGGTTAGGCACGGGCACGTTGCCAACTTGGGAGTGTAGGTGCGTTTTTGGAAACAACTTGGCAGCTTGACCTTACCTTCTTTGAGGAAGCATAACTTGAGCTAGGAAAGTCCAATTGAGGTGATTCCAGTGGCATTGGAAAATAGACATCAAGAGCTTTCCAATGATGTATAATAGTCCATATTGAAGCAGAGGATTGACACTCAAATTTTGGGCTACATTTAGCATGAAAATAGAGCCAAGAAGAGGAAAAGCAAGTTGTTAGCAACAACTTGGGCTAGCAACGCCCAAGTCTCAAACTTCACTTCCAGGAAATTGTGATGCACGTTGCCAACGTGCATTAAGGCCAGCGTTATTGCCAATAACGCCCCTCAATGGGCCAGAATGGTTGCCAACTTGCTCTGCTTCCCCTATTCCTCACAAAGGCCAGCAACTTCTTCAATTGAACCAAGAATTCAACAATGAGAAAGCCCACATTGCTAGCCCAAATTGAAGATCTCTGAAGAAGTTTTAGGAGTGGTATAAATAGAAGAGATTGGTGTACTTGTAAGGTTACTTTTTTTACACACTTTTTGACACTTAGAACTTTTTCATACTTTTAGCATTTTTACTTAGCACTTCCGGGAGGATACCCGGGGAGCATTTCTGGGTTCTTCTTGGAACTTCTCTTCTTCACTTTTATGCTTTAAGCATTTCCTTATTCTTCTTCATCTTTCTTTGTATTTAGTCTAATTTTGGTTTATGGCAATTGTTGTTGAAATTGGAGCTATGATTCACTAAACCCCACTTTCATTAGGGGGAAGAGCTCTGCTTGTTGAAATGCACTGGTGGACTCATCTTTTCCTCCTCAATTCTAGTGGTTGATCTAAAGAGGGAACTCTTGTTCTTCAAAGATTCAACCACCATCGAGAGAGGGGTTAATCTATATGAATTGTGTGGTGAATTTGAGGAATGAGCCACATAATTCAGTTTAGAGTTCATCCTTTCATGAATTCTTTAATCAATACACCTTGGTTAGTATGTGAGATGTAACTCTCCTTGGTTGAGATTATGGGAGTTGTGTGGCTGGATTAGATTTGAGCTTCATCTCTTCTCATGAACAATTAGATCACGAGAGTGGCAATTGGTTATGTTGAGAGAAATTGAATCACCAAGAGATTGGGATTCAATTACCCACTTGCCATGGATCTATACCCATGATTGAGAAGGATTTGACTAACATCAATTCATGAAAACTAACATCTCTAATCCCTAATGATCCTCGCTATCATTAACTCTTTCCCTTCTACACTCTTGCAATTTATTATTCTTATCATTTACATTCTGTTTCTTTATTTCTTGCTATTTACTATTTTGCTCTTTAGAATTCAGCACTTTATTTTCTTGCAATTTACTTTTGATGTCATTTAAGTTTCTTGCAATTTAAGTTTCCGTTATTTACTTTCACTTTATTTCTCTCTTCTAGATTCTTTACATTCTTTGCCATTTAAATTCTTGCAATTATGTTCAAAAATCAAAATGCTCATGAAATCAAAACTATGTCTGCTTGACTAAATCTATCATTTAACTAAAGTTGCTTAATCTACCAATCTCCGTGGGATCGACCTCACTCTTTGTGAGTTTTATTACTTGATACGACCCGGTATACTTGCCGGTTGTACGTGAAATCTTAATTTTACGTATCAAGGTCGCGTTGTCCGAGTTGCTTCTATATTGCCTGAGTTTGTTTTTGGGTTAGTAACCCGTTTCCTTTTGTTTGTAGGATTAGTTGGCCATGTTGTCTCGCAAAAATATTGTCGAGGCGTCCTCTAAGGTTCTTGAGGGGATGTCCGACTAGTTGGACTCCCTTGTGTTGCTATGTGTATCTCTAGCTAACGCGGAGTTCTGTGCGGAGCTCAGAAAACACCATCGAATATGTAGTAGTGAGAATCAAGAGCGCAATTATGAGCTGGTGGCACCCGATTCTGATGACAGGGTCTACTTTCCTGTTCCGACCCAGGGGGAGCGTCCTTTCTTTTATGCATACGATTTCTTCTTTAGCCAGATGGATATTACCCTTCCTTTTACTTCCTTTGAGACTGACCTATTGTGGTCTTATAACGTGGCCCCATCTCAGCTTCATCCGAATTCTTTAGGTTTCATTAAGATTTTTCAGCTGGTTTGCCATGAATTCGGTGTTAAGCCGTCTTTAACCCTTTTTCTGTATCTATTTGTGTTGACCAAGCCTGGAACTACCAAAAAGAAAGCTTCTTGGATTTCTTTTAGGTCGGCCCAAGGACATAAAGTCTTCTCCATGTATGATGAGTCTTTTCGTGATTTTAAGAATTATGTTTTCAAGATCCGAGCTATTGAAGGAGCTCGTCCTTTCTTCCTAGATGAGAATGGCGACCCTCGTTTTCCTTTAGAGTGGCAGAGGAATGTAGTTGTGTCTAGGTATACCTGGGAGATGTTAGACAAGGTTGAGCAAGCCTTTGTCGCTGCTTTGGAAGATATTTAGGGGGAACCTCCTCATCTTGAGACTAAGAAATTTCTGGGGGATCCATCATTGATTCGTGCTGTGCTGGGTATTTTATAAACCGTGTTTCCATGTCTTTTGTTTTTTGCTTTCTTTTCTGGATATTCATAAGTTGTTGTATTTTTCTTTGTTTTTCAGAGATGTCGAAGAATAATGACTCACTGAAGGCCTTTTAAGAAGGTGAGGAAGGCTACCGCGGCTCAAAACGTCCCAGCCAAGGTGGTCGAGGAAGGGTCCTCCCAAATTTTGTCGAAGCCGTCTGTCCCGAGCTCTCTTGGGCCGAGGAAGATGATCCCGATTCCCCGGGTTCGTTTAGTTGACCCGCCTCAGACTTCAGTTGGTACCTCTGCTCCTCCAGTTGCTCCTCCTCCAAAAAGACCTCGGACTGTCGAGCCGTTTAATCTTGGTGCTCCCGACTTTGATGCAGTTGGGTTTGTAGACCAACAGATTGCTCCCTATGGTGTCATGCCTACCGACGATGTATCGATTCTTTGTCATTTAGACTTTATTGCTCAGAGTGGTGTTACATTGGCACACATGGGAGCGGCTTTATACTGAACTGCTCAAGATCTTCCTATCCATGCTACCAAGACTTTTATAGAGGAAATCAGAATTTGACCGAATTAAAGGTTTGAAGAAGGAGCTCGAGGTGGAAGTGGCCGAGCTAAAAAAGGAGCTGAAGGGGGAAAAGGCCCGGGCTGTTGGTCTGGCAGTTGCCGCGCAACTGGCCGAGGATACGACTCAAAAACATAAGGATAGCTATGTTATTACTTATAGAGAGGTGATGGAGCTCAGGGGTAGGTTGGAATCAGTTTAGGCCGATTACTCCGAGCTTCAAAGTCATCTTGTAGGTAGTGTTACTGCGGCTTATGAGAATCTGAAGGAGCAATTCTGAGTTCTTGCGCTAGATCTCGACCTTTCCCTTATTAGTCTGGACAATATTGTTAGGGATGGTAAGATTGTTCCTGACGATCCCGATGATGATGATGATCTTCCCTCACTGCCTGCTACCAAGACTTCTGATGTGTCGACTTCTCTGACTTCTACTGCTGGGATCCGTCGTCCAGAAGGGGAACCGGATTGCCAAATCTTGAACCGAGATGATGGGACGGTAGATGCGGTGCCTCTTCAGACTCGTCCTCCTTCACCCCGAGTTGATTCTGCTGAGAAGTCTTCTAATGTTGACTGAGTTTTCTTCCTGTTTAATATAGATAGCCTGGCTTGTGGGCTTTTGAACTTCTTTATCTTTGTAAATGGTGTTATTGCTGACTATTGATACTTTATTTTGGTTGCTTTTTTTGCAACTTTTATTTTCGAAAAACAAAGTAGTTTCCGAGCTTTCGGGGCTGATTTTGGTGGCCTCTGAAGCTTGCTATTATCATAACTTAGTAGTTTTTGTATCATGTCTGCTTGCACTTGTCTTGGTACCTTCGTAGGCTCGCATTTTGTCCTGGCATGATCAACTTGATTCTTTGGCTTGGTTTTGTTTGTAATTCTCTTTCTTGGACATCATTTAGGTCTCTTTTAGGGACTATTTTTGTAACTTGTGTCCTGGGCTCGACTTCGTCATATCGGGTCCTGTCGAGTTATTTGGTAATCCTTTTTCTTGGACCTTGTTCAGGTCTCTTTCGGGGATTACCTTTTGTAGCTTTACATCTTTCTGGACAGACTTCGTCACGTCGGGCACTGTCGAGTTACTTGATAATACTCTTTCTTGGACCTTGTTTAGGTCTCTTTCGGGGATTATCTTTTGTAACTTATCTTTCTGGGTCGACTTCGTCATGTCGGGCCCTTTCGAGTTACTTGATAATCCTCTTTCTTGGACCTTGTTTAGGTTTCTTTCAGGGATTATCTTTTGTAACTTATCTTTCTGTGCCAACTTCGTCACGTCGGGCCCTGTCGAGTTACTTGATAATCCTCTTTCTTGGACCTTGTTTAGGTTTCTTTTAGGGATTATCTTTTGTAACTTATCTTTCTGTGCCAACTTCGTCACGTTGGGCCCTGTCGAGTTACTTGATAATCCTCTTTCTTGGACCTTGTTTATGTCTCTTTCAGGGATTATCTTTTGTAACTTATTTGTAGGAGTCCGACTTCCTCATGTCGGGCTCTTCTAAGTTATAGTAATCCTCTTTTATAGGGTTGGCCATACCTCTTTCCAGGGCTTTACTTATAACTTGAGTTGTTGTGGCTGGTCTAACTTTTTGTTCCGGCCAGTCTTTAAGTTATTTTATAGCAATCCATTTTATTAGGACCTTGTCAGGTCCTTTCTATGGATCACTTTCTATAACTTCTTGCATTATTCTATTTTCATCTTTGCTGATTTTGTAGAATTTGGGTTTTAACCCTCGTTTTTATAGTGATCGTGTAGTGAATTCGGTTTTCACTTTCTGTCGATCTGTAGCTTTATAATCGGGTGATGAATGTTTTCAGAATAATACGACTTGAGTGTTTGTAGAGAATCTGAAAAAAATTTTATTAAAAGAGAATGCAAATATACATGAGGAGTTAATTTCCTAAGTCGGGTGATTTGTAGGTCTTGGCGAGGTGCCTCGTTAAAAAACCTTTTTCAGGAAAAAAGAGTGCGCGTTGTCCAAGATCTTTTATCATCCCTAGCTATAGTACCTTCTTAGGTTGCAGGCGTGCCATGACCTAGGAAGCTTTCGCCCGTCGAGTTCGGAAAGCTTGTAGTACCCCTTTCCTGGTACTTCTATGACTCGGAAAAGCCCTTTTCAGTTTGCTGCCAGTTTTCCTTCTCCAGGTCGAGTGGTTCCTATGTCATTTCGGATTAGGATGAGGTCGTCTTCAGCAAAGGCCCGCTGTATTACTTTTCGGTTGTATCTGGAGGCCATTCGTCATTTCAATGCATCTTCCCTTATCCAAGCTCTTTCTCGGATTTCCGGAAGTAAGTCGAGCTCTTCCCTTTGAAGTTGGGAATTGGCTTTTTCACTAAAATGGATTACTCTGGGTGATCCTTCTTTGACCTCTACTGGGATCATTGCCTCTATTCCATAAGCTAATCGGAAAGGTGACTCCTTTGTCGTGGAATGTGGAGTCGTTCGATATGCCCATAGGACTTGCGGAAGCTCCATAGTCCAGGCTCCCTTTGCATCCTGTAATCTCCATTTTAACCCTGCTAATATAAATTTGTTAGCAGCTTCAGCTTGCCCATTGGTTTGGGGGTGCTTAATAGAGGTGAATTGTTGTTTTATATTCAAGTCGGCCGCTAGTTTTCTGAAGCCTGCGTCTGTGAACTGGGTACCGTTGTCTGTAGTGATGGAGTATGGAACTCGGAACCTTGTGACGATATTTCTATATAGAAATTTCTGACTTTCTTGAGCTGTGGCTTTGGCTAGGGGTTCTATCTCGATCTATTTTGTGAAGTAGTCTATTCCTACTATGAGAAATTTGACTTGTCCCGATCCTTGAGGAAAAGGTCCGAGGAGATCGAGTCCCTATTTTGCGAATGGCCAAGTTGAGGTTATGCTGATGAGTTCCTCTGGCGGGGTGGTGTGAAAGTTAGCATGTTTCTGGCATGGTGAACATGTCCTTACAAATTATGTGGCTTCTTTTTGTAGAGTTGGCCCATAAAATTTTGCCTGAAATACTTTTTTGGCGAGTGCCTGCGCTCCGAGGTGATTGCCACAAATGCCACTGTGTACTTCTTCTAGGACATCTTTTGTGTTGGAAGTCGGCACACATTTTAGCAATGGTATTGAAATCCCTCTTTTGTATAGAGTATTATTTATGATGGTATAGTTTGTGCTTCCCGTTTTAACCTCTTTGCCTCTTTCTCATCTGTAGGGAGGGCTTCTGTTCTGAGGTAATTAATTATGGGTGTCATCCATCCCTGATCGTGACCTGTTATGGCTAGGATTTTTCCTTCTTCTGAGAATGCTGGATTCTGTAGAATTTCTTGGATAAGGCTTCTATTGTTGCCTCCGAGTTTGGTGCTGGCTAGTTTTGAGAGTGTATCGGCCCGGGCATTCTGTTCTCGGGGTATGTGACGAATCTCATACTCTTCGAGTTGTTCAAGCTATTCCCTGGTTTTATCCAAGTACTTTTTCATAGTGGGATCTTTAGCTTGGTAGCTTCCTGTTATTTGTGAAGTAACTACCTGTGAGTCGCTGAAATGATAACTTTTTGAGCTCCAACCTCCCTAGCCAGCTTCAAACCAGCTAGTAGTGCCTCATATTCTGCTTGATTGTTTGAGGCAGGGAACCTAAATTTGAGGGAAAGTTCAATTTGGGTTCCCTGGTCACTTTCAATTATTATGCCCGTGCCACTTCCCATTTTATTTGAGGAACCATCCACATATAAATTCCATTTTGTGGGAATTTTCGGTGTGTCTGTGAATTCCGTAATGAAGTCGGCCAGATATTGAGATTTAATGGCCGTCCGAGCTTCGTATTGAAGGTCAAATTTGGACAACTCGACTGCCCATTGCAAGATTCTGCCTACCAGGTCTGTTTTCTGTAGGATCCATTTTATGGGCTGGTTGGTCCGAACTTTAATGGTGTCAGACTGGAAGTATGGGCGAAGTCGTCGTGATGTTAGTATGAGAGCATAAGCGAACTTTTCTATTTTCTGGTAGTTCAGCTTGGATCCTTGCAATGCTTTGCTGATAAAGTATATGGGTTGTTGTCCGCTGATGTCTTCTCAAACTAGTGCTGAGGCTATTGCCCGATTTCCCACTACGAGGTACAATATGAGTGGTTCTCCTTCCTGTGGCCGACTTAGTATAGGTGGTCATCCCAGGAATCTTTTGAAGTCTTGGAAGGCTTGCTTGCATTACGCTATCCATTCAAACTCCTTTCCCTTCCTTAGAGTGGCGTAGAAAGGGAGAGATCTTATTGCTAATCTAGCCAGGAATCTCGACAAGGCTGCCAACCTCCCGTTGAGTTGTTGTACCTCTTTGACACAAGTCAGACTTTTCATGTCGAGTTTGGCCCTGCACTTGTTCTGTTTTACCTCGATTTCTCTCTGTGTGATCATAAAATCTAAGAATTTACCAGCTTCTACTACGAAGGTGCATTTTGCGGGATTGAGTCGCATGCCGTGTCGTCTTATGGTGTTGAATACTTGTGTTAGATCGGACAGTAACATCTCTTTGTTTTGCATCTTTACTAGCACGTCGTCCACATAAACCTCCATGACCTTTCCGATGTGATCCGAAAAAACCTTGTTCATTAATCTTTGGTAAGTGGCTCCCGCATTTTTAAGACCGAAGGGCATAACAATGTAGCAGTAATTTGCCTTTGGGGTTAAGAATAAGGTTTTTTCTTGGTCGGGTGGGTACATTGGGATTTGGTTATATCCCGAGTATGCATCTATGAAGGAGAGGTATTTATATTCGGAGGAGGCATCTACCAGAGCGTCGATGTTTGGGAGCAGGTAAGGATCTTTCGGGCATGCTTTGTTGAGATTGGTATAGTCGGTGCACATTCTCCACTTCCCTTTTGACTTATTTACCAATACGACATTAGCAAGCCATAGCGGGTATTTGACTTCTCTTATGAAATCTGCCCCTAGTAGAGCTCGTACTTGTTCTTCCACAGCTTGAGAGCATTCTGGTCCTAGCTTTCTACGCCTTTGTTGTACCGGCCGAGATCCCGGGTAGACTGCTAGCTTGTGGCACATTAGCATGGGATCTATGCCTGGCATGTCTGCGGCCTTCCATGCAAAGAGGTCGGCATTGTCATGTAGAAACTGTATGAGTGATTTTTTGATGTCTCTTTTTAGGAGTGTGCCGATATTGGTTGTTTGGTCCGGGGTATCCCCGATTTGGATTTTCTCTATTTCTCCTTCAGGTTGTGGGCGAAGCTCTTCCCGCCTCTGAACTCCACCGAGCTCAATTATATGGAATTCTTCTCCCCTTCCTCTGAGATTTAGACTTTCGTTGTAACAATGGCGTGCCATCCTCTGATCTGTTTTTATTGTAGCTATTCCTCCTGCAGTTGGGAACTTCATGCATAGATGCGGAGTTGAGACTATTGCGCCAAGCTGATTTAACGTTGTCCGACCAATTAGGTCGTTGTAGGCTGAACTTATGTCAACTACGAATGTAATCTATTTTGAGTGTTCTTAACTGACTTCATTTTCCGAAAGTCGTGTAGAGTGAGATGTATCCCATCGGTTGAACTGGGGTATCGCCTAGCCCGAACAGGCTGTCTGGATACGCTCTAAGTTTTTTTTCTTCTAGGATGAGTTTGTCAAAAGCGTGATTTGAATAATATATCGGCAGAACTCTCCTGGTCTATCAGTGTACGGTGAAGATTTGCGTCTGCCAGTATAATGGTGATTACCATGGGATCTTCATGCCCTGATGCGATGCCGGATGCGTCTTCCTTTGTAAAGGTGATTGCCGGGATGTCGGGTGCTTCCTCCTTTCCTGCGACGTGATATACGTCTTTGAGATGTCTTTTGTGAGATGATTTTGAGATTACCTCCTCCGGAAAATCCGCCGTGTATCATGTGGACATGTCTTTCTGGCGTTCGAGATGATCGTGCAGTTGGTCTGACATCTTCTGCTCTTTTTCTAGTTCTTTGTTCATCATCATGGCTGGCCAGATATCGATCTAGCTTTCCTTCTCGTACGAGCTTTTCTATGACATTTTTTAAATCAAAACACTCATTGGTGGAGTGCCCGTGGATCCGATGGTATTCAAATATTCAGCCCGGTTTCCTCCTCATTTTTTGCCTTTGAGTGGCCGAGCTGGTGGTATTTTTCCGTGTTGCAAACCTCTCTGTATATGTCCACAAGAGACACCCGTAGAGGGGTGTAATTGTGGTATTTTTTAATTTTCTCTCCATGTCGGTCTTTCTTCTTTCTGGGATCTTTATCCTTATCCCGTGGGGTGAACCCGCCCTTCGAGGTCTCTCCTAGTCGGGAGTTTTCCTCCATGTTACTGTACTTTTCAGCTCGTTCCTGCACCTCATTCAGAGATGTGGGGTACTTTTTTGATATAGATTGACTAAAGGGCCCTTCTCATAAGCCATTAATGAGGCCCATAATAGCGGCTTCTATTGGTAGGTTCTGTATATCCATGCATGTCCTGTTGAATCTTTCCATGTAGTTACGCAGGGTTTCCCGTTCTCCTTGCCTGATTCCCAGTAAGCTCGGAGCATGTTTAGCTTTGTCCTTTTGGATGGAGAATCTGGCCAGGAATTTCTTAGCCATGTTGTCAAAACTTGAGATGGACCTAGGAGGGAGGTTGTCGAACCTTCTAATTGCTATTTTTGTTAAAGTAGTTGGAAAGGCTTTGCAACGAACTGCATCTGAGGCATCGGTGAGATACATTCTGCTTCTGAAGTTGCTAAGATGATGGCCAGGATCTGTAGTGCTGTCGTATAAGGTCATGTCTGGGAGTTTAAAGTCCTTTGGGATTTTTGTCTTCATGACTCCTTGGTGAATGGGTCTTGCTCCTTGCGGTTTCTATCTTCAGGAGTGGATCGGCTGGCTTTCGTCTTGACATCGGCTTCAAGTTTTAGGAGTTTGTTCTCCAATTCCCGGCGTCACCTTATTTCTCTTTATAGGTCCTTCTCGGCCTCTCATTGGCGTAGGGCTTCTTCCTTAAGCTGTTTAAACCGGTCTTGAAATGCATCCATGGCTCCCTCATTTTGGGACTTCTTCTTGTTGTTGTTTTGGGAAGTATCTTTTGGGGTGGTATCCGCATTTTTATGCGGCGTTATTTCCTCTAGATCTGAGGTGTGGTTGTTGTCATGGTCGTTCGCCATGGTGATGGGATGACTTCAGGGTTCCCCGGCAACGGTGCCAGTGTTCTGAGGGTTACTTGAAACTGTAGGTCGATCTCGGATGAGATCTTCTGTGCTGGTCAGAACGGTTGTATCCGATTTGTTAGACTTGATGGTGGTGCTGATTCCTTCATCCCTGGAGGGTGGGGGGTACCTGCAAGGGACTCCGATGCTTAAGTTAACAAGGGTATTAAGCAGGTATTGAGTAGATCAGAGTATAAGTTATACTTGGGTGCTCTAGTGTATTTATAATGGTGTAGAGTGACCTTTGCAGATAAGATAAGTTAGTTATCTTATCTTTATCTTTATCTTTATCTTTCACGGGAACCGCCCTTATCTCTATAGGCTTGGGCTGCCTTTGGATTGAGGCCTTGTTCCTCTATTTGGGCCCTTTATTGGGCTTTCCTGTGACTTGGCCGAGCTTTTTGAGAAGAGGTCGGTTTGTCCTGACCTGGAGAGGTCGGTCGCTTTATCTGTAGAACATCCCAGGTCGGACAGCTCGACCCAGGATATGAACAACTCCCATAATCAGCTATCTCAAGTCTGAGACACTCCCCGCAGATAAAAAGGAGGCAAAAAGTTAATGCGAGAAGTACAGTACTACACCATAGTGCACGACATCCTATACAGGAGAGGAATCTCTACACACCTCCTAAAATGTGTCCAAACCTCTACTATAAGGGAAGTTCTAGAGGAAGTCTACAGTGGCATGTGCGACAACCACCTTGAGACACGAGCTCTTTCCAAAAAAGTACTCCGAGCTGGTTTCTATTGGCCGACCTTGCAAAAGGAAGCAATAGAGTTTGTCAAAACATGCCTCCGTGCCAAAAGCACGCCAACTTTCATATCGCACCACCCAAGGAACTCATTTGCGTCACTTCACCCTGGCCATTTGTGAAATAGGGGATCGATCTCCTCGGACCATTCCCCCAGGGATCAGGGTAAGTCAAGTTCTTTATTGTAGGAATAGAATATTTTACAAAATGGATTGAGGCAGAACCGTTAGCCATTTCCAGTGCCCAAAGAAGTCAGAAGTTCCTATACAGAAACATTATCACAAGGTTTGGGGTCCCATGCTCCATCACCACAGAAAATGGCACTCAGTTCACCATCACGGGCTTTAGAAACCTGGTAGCTGATTTGAAAATCGAGCACCATTTCACCTCTGTAGAACACCCACAAGCTAACGGACAGGCGGAAGCCGCCAACAAAGTCATATTGGCTAGGCTAAAACGAAGACTACAGGATGCTAAGGGAGCTTAGGCCGAAGAGCTCTCGCAAGTCCTATGGGCATACCAGACAACACCACACTCCACTACTGGGGAATCACCCTTCCGACTTGCTTACGGAATAGAGGCAATGATTCCCGTAGAAGTAGAAGAAGGATTGATGAGCGGATAATTTGTATACTTTTTGGCATTGTTTTTAGTATGTTTTTGTTATGATCTAGTTAGTTTTTAGTATATTTTTATTAGTTTTTAGTTAAAATTCACTTTTCTGGACTTTACTATGAGTTTGTGTGTTTTTCTGTGATTTCAGGTATTTTCTGGCTGAAATTGAGGGACCTGAGCAAAAATCTGATTCGGAGACCAAAAAGGACTGCAGATGCTGTTGGATTCTGCCCTCCCTGCACTCGAAGTGGATTTTCTGGAGCTATAGAAGCCCAATTGGCGCGCTCTCAACGGCGTTAGAAAATAGACATCCTGGGCTTTCCAGCAATATATGATAGTCCATACTTTGCCCAAGATTTGATGGCCCAAATCGGCGTTCAAAGTCACCTCAAGAAATCCCAGCGTTAAACGCTGGAACTGGCACCCAAATGGGAGTTAAACGCCCAAACTGGCACAAAAGCTAGCGTTTAACTCCAAGAAAAGTCTCTACACATGAAAGCTTCAATTCTCAGCCTAAGCACACACCAAGTGGGCCCGAAAGTGGATTTTTATGTCATTTACTTATCTTTGTAAACCCTAAGCTATTAGTTCTCTACAAATAGAACCTTTTGCTATTGTATTAGACATCTTGGTTCTTCTGGTTCCCTCTCTAGGGCCGAAGCCAATGATCACCATTATCACTTACGTATTTTCAACGGTGGAGTTTCTACACACCATAGATTAAGGTGTGGAGCTCCGCTGTACCTCGAGTATTAATGCAATTACTACT
>NC_029777.3:64126979-64127745 GCF_000817695.3 Arachis duranensis
CTTCTCACATCCTTCTATTTATGGACTAACATTATCCCTTGATGCAAAATTTGAACTCCATCTCCTTTGATAAGTTCGAATTTTCTACTTCTGTCTTCTACTTTTCTTTTCCTCTGACACCTAAAGGGATCTCTATACTGTGACATAGAGGATTCCACATTTTCTTGTTCCCTTATCTTTCTTATGAGCAGGAGCAAAGACAAAGGCATTCTTATTGAGGCTAATCCTGAACCTGAAAGGACCTTGAAGAGAAAGCTAAGAGAAGCCAAAGCACCACTCTCTTTAGAGCACCTGAACGAACTCTTCAAGGAGGAAGAACAAATGGCAGCCGAAAACAACAACAATGCCAACAATGCAAGGAAGGTGCTGGGTGCTTCACTGCACCTACTCCCGATTTCTATGGGAGAAGCATCTCTATCCCTGCCATTGGAGCAAACAACTTTGAGCTTAAGCCTCAACTAGTTTCTCTAATGCAACAGAATTGCAAGTTCCATGGACTTCCATTGGAAGATCCCCATCAGTTTTTAGCTGAGTTCTTGCAAATCTGTGACACTGTCAAGACTAATGGGGTTGACCCTGAGGTCTACAGACTTATGCTATTCCCTTTTGCTGTAAGAGACAGAGCTAGAACATGGTTGGACTCTCAACCTAAAGAAAGCCTGGACTCTTGGGAAAAGCTAGTCAATGCCTTCTTGGCAAAGTTCTTTCCACCTCAAAAATTGAGTAAGCTTAGAGTGGAAGTCCAAACCTTCAGACAGAAGGAAGG
>NC_029777.3:64129233-64129997 GCF_000817695.3 Arachis duranensis
GGAAATGAGACTTGGGAGGATGAACCTCCTTTGCTCACCAAAGAACTGGATGACTTGTCTAGGCAGAAACTGCCTCAAAAGAGGCAGGACCCTGGGAAGTTTTCAATACCTTGTACCATAGGCACCATGTCCTTCAAGAAGGCCTTGTGTGACTTAGGGTCAAGTGTAAACCTCATGCCCCTCTCTGTAATGGAGAAGCTAGGGATCTTTGAGGTACAAGCTGCAAGAATCTCACTAGAGATGGCAGACAACTCAAGAAAACAAGCTTATGGACTTGTAGAGGATGTTTTGGTGAAGATTGAAGACCATTACATCCCTGCTGATTTCATAGTCCTAGAGACTCGGAAGTGCATGGATGAATCCATCATCCTTGGCAGACCCTTCCTAGCCACAGCAAAGGCTGTGATTGATGTTGATAGAGGAGAGTTGATCATTCAAGGGAATGAAGAATCCTTGGTGTTTAAGGCCCAAGGATATCCCTCTGTCATCATGGAGAGGAAGCATGAAGAGCTTCTCTCAAAACAGAGCCAAACAGAGCCCCCACATTCAAACTCTAAGTTTGGTGTTGGGAGGCCACAACCAAACTCTAAGTTTGGTGTTGAACCCCCACATTCAAACTCTAAGTTTAGTGTTGGGAGGCCACAACCAAATTCTAAGTTTGGTGTTGAACCCCCACATTCAAACTCTAAGTTTAGTGTTGGGAGGTTCCAACATTGCTCTGAGCATTTGTGAGGCTCCATGAGAGCCCACTGTCAAGCTACTGA
>NC_029777.3:64131073-64131250 GCF_000817695.3 Arachis duranensis
CATCCTTACACAAGAAGGGTCAACTTTGATCAAAGGTTGGACCAAGTCCTCACAGTCATATGTGAAGAGGGCACACAATGGAAGCAAGATTCAAGGGGAAAGCCGGTCCAATTAAGAAGGCATGACCTCAAGCCCGTGGCTAGAGGATGGTTAGAGTTCATACAACGCTCAATCATT
>NC_029777.3:64132250-64132771 GCF_000817695.3 Arachis duranensis
TCACCCAATTATGTGTCTGTGGCATGTATGTATCCGGTGGTAATACTGGAAGACAGAGTGCTTTGGGCCACAGCCAAGACTCAATAAGTAGCTATGTTCAAGAATCATCATACTTTACTAGGAGAATCATTAACATTATCTGGACTCTGAGTTCCTAAAGAAGCCAATCATTCTGAATTTCAAAGGATAGAGTGAGATGCCAAAACTATTCAGAGGCAAAAAGTTAAAAGCCCCGCTCATCTAATTAATACTGATCTTCACAGATGTTTTTGGAATTCATTACATATTCTCTTCTTTTTATCTTGTTTGATTTTCAGTTGCTTGAGGACAAGCAACAATTTAAGTTTGGTGTTGTGATGAGCGGACAATTTGTACGCTTTTTGGCATTATTTTTAGTATGATCTAGTTAGTTTTTAGTATATTTTTATTAGTTTTTAGTTAAAATTCACTTTTCTGGGCTTTACTATGAGTTTGTGTGTTTTTCTGTAATTTCAGGTATTTTCTGGCTGAAATTGAGGGAC
>NC_029777.3:64133611-64146890 GCF_000817695.3 Arachis duranensis
AGCCACTGACAACGGTGAAACCCTTGCTTAAGCTTGCCATGGAAAGGAGTAAGAAGGATTGGATGAAGACAGTAGGAAAGCAGAGAGACGGAAGGGAAGGCATCTTCATGCGCTTATCTGAAGTTCCTACCAATGAATTACATAAGTATCACTATCTTTATCTTTTATGTTATTTTCGTTCATCACCATTACTATTTGAGTTTGCCTGACTAAGATTTACAAGATGACCATAGCTTGCTTCAATACTAACAATCTCCGTGGGATCGACCCTTACTCGCGTAAGGTTTATTACTTGGACGACCCAGTGCACTTGCTGGTTAGTTGTGCGAAGTTGTGTAATGCCATGGTATTGAGCTACCACGTTTTTGGAGCCATTACCGGGGATTATGAGAGTTGTGAAAAAGTATTGTTCACAATTTCGCGCACCAAGGATCCCCTAAGATGATCCTCGACAACGAAGACACCAACTCCCAAGCTCAAAAGGAAGAGCTCGACCTACTTCCAGAAGTCCGAGAAAGAGTTCGGAATAGAGAGGAAGCGCTAAAGCGTCGAATGGCCTTAAGGTATATTCGGAAGGTAATCCAGCGAAGCTTCGCCGCCAACAACCTCATCTTAATTCAAAATGATATTGGAGCAGGTCGGTCGGGGGAAGGGAAGCTAGCAGCCAACTGGAAAGGGCCATACCGAGTTACATAAGTACTAGGGAAAGGTTACTATAGGGTGGCCGACCTCGAAGAGCGGGAGCTACCAAGGTCATGGCATGCCTGTAACCTAAGAAGGTACTAAAGCTGGAAGAAGGTAAAGATCTTAGGCCAAGGTGCACTCTTTTTTCTAAAAGGTTTTTTAATGAGGCGCCTGTTCCGAGGGTTACCTGAAACTATAGGTCGATCTCGGTCGCTTTGTCTGTACAACATCCCAGGTCAGATAGCTCGATCCAGGGTATGAACAGCGCCTGACCAAGATCTAAAAGCTGCCCGAAATAGAAGGGTAAGCGCTTACATGAACACACTTTTCTTTACATTTTTATCTTATTATTTGAATGAAAGTTATCGATTCCCTAAAAATTTTTCTACCAAGATGCATTAATTTATGCTCATAAAACACAAAATTCATTGCCCGATTAAAAGAAGTCGGCAAGGTGAGGCGATAAAAGCAAGTTAATGCAATAAGTTATGAAAAGTAACCCAGAAAAAGTGACTTGATGAGGTCTAACTAAAAATGGGATTACTAAATAATTTAAGATGGCCCGACAGAGAAGTCAAACCATTGAAAGGATCACTAAAAAGGGAGAAAAACACTCACAAAGGCCAAAAAACCAGGGCCCGAAGTGCTCAGCTAAAAAGGTACAAGCCTTGAAAAGGATGTTACTTAAAAGCAAGAGCACGGTCTCAAAACTGAGCTAAAAAGTCATCCAAACAAACTATAAAGAAAAGGTTCCCAATCGGAACATTACCTAAAAAGTTATTGGAATACGGCTAAAAGCCCAGATAGCGAAGGCATACAAGTCGACAGAGACAAATACGACCTTAAAAAAGGGAACAAGTAAAGTCCAAAAGGTTGAAAACCTCAGGACCGAAGTGCCTAGCTAAAAGGATACAAAACTCCTGAAAGGAGATACTACTCAAAAGGCAAAAGCATAATCTCAAAACAAGGCTAAAGAAGTCATCCAAACAAACTAAAAAGGTTTTATACCTAAAGTTATTGGAACTCGACTAAGAAGCCCGAATGGCATGCAGCGAGAAAGGCGTAACCAGAACAAAGGTTATCAAAAAAGGCGTGATCCATTGGAGGTTGAATCCCATAAAAATGAACACTGTCTAGAAAGGTGTCATGTCAGGGAATCCCAAAACATTTATATCCTAAGGCGTAAGAGCTTATAAAAGGATCACATCACAAAAACATGCAAGGGCTAAAATCTGAAGGCATCTCAAAAGTTATTTCATGCATATCAGGCAAAAAAGTTGAAAACGTTAAAGGCTTAAAGGCTGCCCAAAGGCAACCCAAGAGTTGAAAAGTGTTTTTGATTAAAGGCAAAAAATTGCTAAGAAGCACTAAGCAAAGTGTCAGAAAAGTCACCCATAAAGACATACATAGCAAAGTCTAAAAGGTCCATAGACCGGACCATATCAACACATAATCAAAACAGAGGTATAAAAAGATCATAAGGGGTCCAAGTTCGCCCTGGTAGCAGCATCCTGGGAAGAGGGTGGGACAGTCGAGATCGGGGTGGCACTAACAACTTCATCTGGCCCATTCAAAATCTCCAGGTCGGGCTTGGACCTAGGAGGTACAACCTCAGCAGAAGGAGCTGCAGTAGCTGAAGTAGTAGAAGCTTTAGTTGGCAGCACAAGGGAAGGACCCTCGTCATCATCATCTGGGGCAGGCACAATCTTGCTATCCTCTACCACGTCATCCATACTAAATAAAGATAGGTCGAACTCAAGAGCAAGAACCCGAACCTGGGCCTTCAGGTTTTCATACATGTCAGTCATGTTGCTCACCATATGGCTCTAAAGCTCAGCGTAATCATCCTGAGCGGACTGAAGTCTCTCCCTGGTCTCCAGGAGCTTGCCATAGGTCTAAGTATAGCTCTCTTTGGCTTTCTTGGCCATGTCCTCGGCCAGGTTAGTAGCTGCCTCCGCCTCAGTAGCTCGAGCCTTCTCCTTCTCAACATCCATCTCCAATTTAACAACCCTGGCATCCATCTCATCCTTCAGACCCTTTATCTTGTTGAATTCAGCCTTGGCCTCCTCCATAAAAGCCTTAGTAGCATGAACTGGAGACCCTTTGATGACCTGGGATAAAGCAGCACTAACATTGGCCATCTGAATACTATTACTTGCAATAAAATCAAGATGATGAAGGATGACACATCATCCAAAGGAGCTCTACCGTGAGGAGCGATCAATTATGTGGCAAAGCCCACACCATCAAACTCTTTATCGTTCATATTATAAGTCCTAACAATTTTTTTCTTCTTGGGAGGAGGACCAGTTGAAGAAGAGGAAGAGGCAACAACAGAGGTCTCAACAGGCAGATTGGAAAAGACTGTCCGAACTCTGGGGGTCGGGATAACCTTCCTCGGACCTTGAGAGTCGGACGCCAGCTTCTTCAGGGGTAATTAAGAGGACCCCTATCCCAACGTCTTCTTCGACAGATTTTGGGCGGCCACCGCCTTCTTGCCTTTTCAGAAAGCCTTTATGGAGTCCGAGGAAGCCAGGAAAACAGTTACATTAATAGATGAGGGCAAAATTTCAAATCAATGCAAGAAACTTTTCACAAAAGAAGAGCTCGGGCACTACCTAGCTCGGACCAGAGGAGCGTAGGATCCACCAAAAACTTCTTAGTATCCTGGTGAGGAGGTTCCCCCCAGCACTCTTCCAAATCACCCACAAAGGCCTGTTCTAATTCATCTAAACTCTCCCTAGGGTATTTTAGGACTATAGGTCTTTTTGCCACCATAAAGGAAAGGTCGGCTCATCATTTTCATCCAGAAAGAAAGGGCGAGTGCCATTAACAGCTTGAACTTTAAAATAGTAATTTTTAAAGTCTCGAAAAGAGTCGTCAAACAAGGAAAAAACCTTTTTCCCTTGGGTGGCGCGAAAGGAGATCCAAGAAGCCTTCTTCTTAGCCACTCCAGGTTTGGTCAAAAGAAACAGGTAAAGGAAAAGGTACTGGGAAGGATGAACACCTAGTTCTCGACACAACAACTGGAAAATCTTTATAAAGGCCCAAGAGTTCGGATGAAGTTGTGAAGGGGCCACATTACAGTTCCACAAGAGCTCGGTTTCGAAGGCAATAAAAGGAATGGTAATATTCAGCTAGGAAAAAAAGTAATCGTAGGCATAGAAAAAGGGACGCTCTTTATACTCACAAATCCTATGAAATCTCCTAAGTCTCTCACAATACTTCGGGTCGGCCACAGTGACACACATCAACACTATAGAATCTAACCAATCGCCCATACGAGCAGGGACCTTTGTGGACATCTTGACAATGTTCTTACAAGAAGACATATAGCAAACTACACCTACAATAAAGGAAAATAAAAAGGGGTCACTACCAAACAACTCAGACAGGAGCAAAAAAGGAAGAAACAACCAACAAAGCAACACGTACGGTAGTAAAAGGGCACCCCAAGTTTCATAAAAAGCAAAGAATCAATACCAAAACCCCAAGGGCACCCTTTGAAGGCAGCAGTACAGAATACAAAAAAAAGAAATGTGATAAACCAAAACCCTAGACCTCTCAAACGAAAGTTAACGACCGGAGGTAGCGATGAAAACCCAAAGCACTAACATTTCCCCAAAACAAAGCAGCAGAGATAAGAAAAAATCACAACTGTGAAAGAATCAAAGACATGCAATTACCGGAAAGCTTCAACCTTTTAAAAGGAAGCTCATCAAAGATCAAAACTTTTTCCGAAAAGATAGCATGCAGCAGTAAAACACAAAGAAGGACAATTATTAAAACACATAAAAAGAGCAAGGGTATGAGGTAAAATACCAACCTGCAGAGGAGAATAAGAAGTGACAACGGATGCGTAGCAAAAAGCACGAATGGTTCAACAGACTCCTTGAAACTCCAAAGAAAGAAGAAAATCTTGGGGCAAAACAAAAGCAAAGAAGGAGGAGCCAGACAAACGAAAGTCTTTCGCAAACAAGAAGCAAGAAAGCCGAAGGAAGAAAGAAAACTTTTCTAATTTCAAATTGAAGGAGCGAATGAAACGGCAAAAGAAAATTGAAAACCCTATTAAAGAGGCTTTTAAAGCGATCACACGTTCCCAGGGAAACGCCCTCAAGAAATGAATGCAGCAATAAAGGAGCGAAGGGTAAAAATGCTCCACATTTTAAAATAGCATTTAATAAACGCGAAACCGGACAGATGCTTAAACACGACTTCCTCAAAGGGGTCGAAGTTTAAAAACACAACCTCAATGGGAAGATCGATGCTCAAGCAGGGGCACTATTCATACCCTGGACCGAGCTATACGGTCCGAGTTAGACGAAGACAAAAGCGACCGACCTCTTGTAAGGTTGGTCGTCACTGAACTCTTCTTAAAGAACTCGGCCAAATTGCCATAGAGGCCCAAGCAGGCCCAAAGCAGAGGATTACAGCCCACTTGAAGGTGGCTTGCCAAAAGATAAGTGATCTCACACATGAAAGATAAGATAAGATAACTAACTTATCTCAAGGAAGGTCACTCCACATTACTATAAATACACTGGAGCACCCAGGTATCACTCATATGCCAATTCTACAAAAAATCTGCTTAAAGCCCGTGCTGACTTGAGCTTCGGAGTCTCTTGCAGGTACCACCACCCCCTGGTGATCAAGGTCCAGCAGCATTTCAAGCTCCAAACAAGTCGAACAGGGAAGTTCTGATCACACTAGAAGATCTCGTCCGAGATCGACCTCAACGTTTCAGGTAGCCCTCAGAACTGATAATCTTTGTTTTTGGAGCCAATTTAGTTGGATGAAGTACTTGATCAAAAGTTATGGTTGTTAGTTACATCGCATTTCTTTTATAGTGATTGGTGATTGGTAGCTTTGAATCTCTTTGCATGTTGGGGCTCATATATGAAAATTCATGTGATCCTGATTTGTTGTTTTTATGTGGTGACTAGGAAATAAAATATATTTTCAATGTTATATTGAGGTTGGTTATGCTTTTGATGGAATTATTGGTTTGCTTTTTTTTTTTTGCATTTCCATTGTTAACCAATTCTATGATTATTACTTAACGATCAATTAAAATGCTGGACTATGGTAAAGAAGGGCAACGGACCAAAGCTAAAATTGCTAGCCTGAGGTTTGTGTTTACACAAGAAGTTGTTATTTGGCAAAAACTTGATCATCCAAATGTGACAAAGGTCATTTTCATTTTTATTCAGTTAATTTTGTTTTTGTTGGTTGAGCTTGTTAGTTGTTATAATAGCATATCATCGACTGCTGTTTCGTGGAGGGTTAGTCAATTGACACCTCTAATGCCTATGCATAACCGCTTTTAGTTTTACTTATGACATCAAGTTCTTAAAGTTTTCAAATAATATAGTAGTTTCAAGGACTTTGTTTACTACATCAAGTCCGGTTAATTAGAGAATTCAAACTTTTAAGTGTTTAACTGATCGAATAGTCTATTGATATGGGAGGCATTATAACTTCATAGCAATTTATTGAAATTAGAGTCAATAAAAATGGAAATGGATATGAATAGGAACTTTCATTTGATTGGTCATGCTTAAAAATCACCATACTTGAAATTTATATATCATACATGCTTTTGTGTTGATCAACTTATTTCAGGTTCAAAATAGATTATAACCAAATTCTCTTAAAATAGTTTTTGAACAAAAAAATAGAAATCTTAATGAATCTGTACTTTGGAAGCATTGACATGTCACCGTTTTCAGTTCTATTCTGACAGAAAGAAAGTTATTCTACATCTTTATTACATGTATTTTCATTCATATGTATGCTAAATTCTAGATAATGTTCCACAAGGTCGGTCAGTTGTACACTAGCATATATATGCAAAATCAATTGTGAAAATGGATGACTTTCTATTCCAATGCTTTTGTGCAGGAAAAGTTATTGATAACCAAATTTATCATCCAAGTACAAAGACTTTTACATGTGTGCCTAATTTGGAATGATTGTAAGTATTCTTGTCAAATGGCTTCTAATTTATTTATTTGTATTATAATTATATTATAGCTTCTGCTACGATACTCTTTAGGCATACTTTAAAAATAAACTTTATTATAGGCATTTTTATTGTATTCATCCCAATGCACTAGGCAAATTTATTTGTGATTGTTAATTATGACCATGGGAGCAAACAACACTTTTTCTTTTATGAGCTGGTTATGCACTCTATTATTTCTGCTTATTCATTTATTTATTTTATGTTAATAGTATCTATTTTTGTATTTTATGGATAAAAGAATGCCTGGAATATATGAATTTTGTTGGAGAAGAATCATATGAGATCACTCTTGACAACCAAGGGTGTCATGATGGCCCAAAAGTGATCAAGCAGCATGTAAGCTTCAGCCTTTTGTTAGCTAAAATGCATTGGGAAGTTCATATTTTCTTGTATAGGTTATGAGCATTGTTCCTCAAAGTATGCTTGTCTGTTGTTGCTACTGGACACACTACTTTTGTAATTGTGCAATACAAGAGCCATCTGTTGATAGGGTATTAAGTTTGCAACAGAATTGATTGTTTTGAATGGATGTATTTGATTAGCTTGTTTGATAGAATTTATGTCTTAATTTGTTATTATGTTTTTTTTAATATTTGGTAGCTAAATTTTAGGGTTTTCAAACTCCTGCAATTTTTTTTTAGTTTTGGCTATCCAAATTGCGGAAATTTTAAACTGCCACAAAGTCGAAAAAATCATCACTAATTACAGGGGTCAAATACCGCTGTAATATATTCCAAGTAATAGGAGTTTTTTAAAAAATGCTGCAATTAAATAGCAGGACATGTAACTTCGTCGATTTTCCAAACCGACACAATCTTTTTTGCGGGAGTCAAAAACCGCCGCAAATTAAAAAAAACATCGTAATTTAACATCTTTTTTGTAGTGGCATATGTGGGAACCACTTGGAGTCTGATCTTTAGCTAAGAAGGTGATCCCAGCCGGCTTTTTCTGGCCGACCTTGTAATGAGTAACGGCCGAATTTGTCAAAGAATGCCCACCTTGCCAAAAGCATGCCAATTTCTATGTTGCACCTCCCGAAGAGCTTATTAGCGTCACCTCACCATGGCCATTGCAAAATGGGGTCTCAATTTTCTCAGACCATTCCCTCAAGCTCCAGGATAAGTAAAATACCTCATAGTAGGGATCGACTATTTTACTAAGTGGATTGAGGCAGAACCCTTAGCAACCATCATAGCCCAAACAAAATCAGAAGTTTCTCTACAAGAACATTGTCACAAGGTTTGAAGTTCCCCACTCCATCACCACGGATAATAGACCTGAATTTACCGACTCAACCTTTAGGAATTTGGTGGCATGCCTCAAAATAAAGCACCAATTCACATCGGTGGAACACCCTCCAACCAATGGACAAGTCAAAGCTACAAACAAACTCATACTGGCCGGGTTAAAGTGCTGACTACATGACACAAAGAGAGCATGGGCAGATGAGCTTCCTCAAGTCTTATGGGCATATTGGACAACTCCCCATTCCATAATAGGGGAGTCACCTTTTTGACTTGTTTACAGAATGAAAGCCATGATTCCTATAGAAATTGCTGAAGAATCACTAAGGTTATATTTTATAATGAAGGGGTCAATACCCAAGTACAAAGGGAAGAACTTGACCTCCTCCCAGAAGTCCGAGAACAAGCTCAGATCAAAGGGGAAACACTAAAGCAGAGGATGACCCTAAGGTATAATCAGAAGGTGATCAAAAGGAGCTTCACCAGAAATGACCTTATACTGATCCAAAATGATATCGAAATTCAGAAGTCGGTGAAGAAAAGCTAGTTATGAACTGGAAAGGACCGTACAAAATTGTTGTAGTCTTAGGAAAGGGTTACTACAAAGTGTCCAACCTACAAGGAAGGGAACTCCCAAAAAATGATAAACACTTAGTAGCATACTCATGTAAGGCATTTTCTTCATTAATGATAAATATACTCTTTCTTCATAAGTTTTCTATAAAAATGTATTAATTTAAGCTCTATAAACTGCAAAAATCATTGCCCGACCTAGAATGGTTGGCAAGATAAAGCGACGAGATACAAATTAATGTAAGAAGTTATGTAAACAATTCGTGAAACCGACCTTAAAATTAAGGCGAGACAAAAAATAAAGTGTAAAAGTAACTTGACAAAGTCCAACTACACGAAGTCGGAACTTACAAAAGGAGCTGAAGATGGTTTCTAAAGGATACATCATCCATACTAATAATGCTACGAGGGAGAATATGTTTTTTTCTCCAAGCAAGCCCGTCAAAGCCTTTATCGTATATGCTCTCCCCTCAGCAGTCTTTTGCCATTTGGGAGGTGGTTCGGAGGAAGAAGGAGGAAGGTAGGCCGTAGCCTTGTCTGAGGTAGAGATAGGGGGATTGGCCAAGATGGTGGGACTGCTATAATCTTCTTTGAAGCTAATGCGCCCGAGTCCAATTTTAAGGGAGAAGATTGGGCAGAAGTATCACCAGCTTCCTTTAATTGGATACCCCAAGCCACAACATTCTTTCTAGTGGCACGAAGTGTCTTCATGGCAGCAGATTTATGAGCCATTCTTTCTGCAACACAAAAGTAAAGACACATTAGTCACCCACACAACTTTATAAGAAGAATTCATAATTAAAGAAGAAGGGCTACCTAGCTCGTACCGGAGTTGATTGGGATCCCTTAAGAATTTTTTGGTGTCCAAGTAAGGAACCCAACCCCAGGACTCTTAAAATAAACAAATTACACTCTTCTCGAGTTCATCTAAATCATCTATATTATACTTGGCTATTACTAGTTTCTCTTCCAATACAATGGAAAATTAGGTTCATCGTTCTCGTCAAGGAAGAAAGGTCGGGCCCCCTCAACAACTCAGATTTTGAAAAATTAATTTTTAAAATCGTGGAAGGACTCGTTAAAAATAGAGAAAACCTTCCTACCCTGAACCGCACGAAAGGAGAGCCAAGCTAACTTGTTGGAACCAAAAGGTTTGGTTAAAACAAAAAGGTAAAAGAAAACTTTTAGAGAAGGTCGGACATCAAGTTCTCGACAAAGAAGTTGGTATATTTTTAGAAAAGACCACGAGTTAGGGTGAAGTTGGGAAGGAGTGATGTTGCAAGTGTAACACCTCGGATTTTTAAAAATTAAATAATTAATTATTTATGAGTTATTATATTTATTGAGATTTTACTTTCAAAAAATTATTTTTACCAAAAATAATTAAATAGAATTTTATGATTATTGAAATTTATTATTCTATTAGTTTGAGTTATTTATTAGAAATTATTTTGATAGACAAAAATTAAATTGATTATTATTATTATTATTATAGAGAACCGTAACACCCACTGGACTTCCTGCTTCGATTTCTCGTGATCTGTAACTCCAACAAAAAATCTAATCCAATAAAAGTGTTCATATCATCCTCCTCTACGTGTTGGCGTCACTTTTGATCGGTGGAAGTTAATGGTGACGTAGCTCCCCTATCCCTTTGAGTTCGGCCAACTGAAGTTCTAGGAGGCACAGACAATTTCGAACGTTTTTTCCTTCGGCAGCTCAGTCAAAAGGCTTCTCCAAAACTTCGAGTATTTTGATTTCGTACAAAGGTAGTGTTCATACCCTGGACCGAGCTATAAGGTCCGAGTTGAACGAGAACAAAGGACCGACCTCTTTAAAGGACGGCCTATTACAAGAAGAGTTCGGATAAACCACAAAGAGGCCCAATAAGGTACAATTATCAGGCGATTAACCAAAAGGTGATCTCACTCACAAAATATAAAGATAAGATAACAAACTTATCTCAAAGAAAGATCATCCAACACCAATATAAATACATTGGAGCACCCAGGTATAAGTCATACTCCAATTCTACAAAAAACATGCCTAAAGCCCGTGCTGACTTAAGCATCGGAGTCTCTTGCAAGTACCACCCCCTCCGATGATGAGGACCGGCAGTGCCTCCCATCCCAACAAGTCAGACATGGAAACCTCGATCAGTCCAGAAGATCACTTCTGAGATCGACCTCCCTGTTTCAGGTAACCCTCGGAACATTTGCACTGTTACCGGAGAACCTGGAAGTCATCCAATCATCATGGCGAATGACCTTCCTACTAACGACCACACCTCCAGATTGGATGAAGGAACACCGTTAAAGAACACGGATGCCACGCCAACCTCCCCAAAGGATGCACACTACTCTAAAGGAAACAAGCAACTCTAGAATGCCGAAATCCTGGACGCCATCCGTGGACAACAGTATCGCCTCAAACAGCTTGAACAAGAGGCCGAATGACAATGAGAGGCCGAACGAGACCTTCGGAGAGAAACAAGACAACGTCGAGAGCTAGAAGAAAAACTCCTAAAGCTCGAAGCCGACCTTAAAACTAAAGTCACTCGATCCGACCGTGAAGATAGCCCCCACAAGGACCAAGATCTGTTCACAAAATAAATCATGAAGGCTAAAGTCCCAAAAGACTTTAAGGCTACCGACATGACCCCATATGACGGTACATCCGATCCGAGCCATTACCTTAGCAACTTTAGAAGTCGAATGTACCTCACAGTTGCCTCGGATGCAACTCGCTGCAAGGCCTTCCCGACCACTCTAACCATGATGGTAATAAAGTGGTTGGATAGCTTGCCACCAAGATCGATCACAAGCTTGGATGATCTCACCAAGAAGTTCCTCGCCAGGTTTTCCATTCAAAAGGACAAAGCCAAACACGCCCCAAGCCTGCTTGGAATTAAACAAGGAGATCGGGAGAGTCTCCGCAGCTACATGGAAAGATTCAATAAAGCAAACCTTGACATACAGAATCTCCCTGCAGAAGCGGATATTATGGGACTCATCAACGGCCTACGAGAAGGACCCTTTAGCCACTCCATATCCAAGAAGCATCCAACATCTCTGAACGAGGTACAAGAATGGGCCGAAAAGTATATCAATATGGAGGAGAACTCTCGACTAGGAGAAACCTCCAAAACCGGATTCTCCTACCCACCTTGGGATAAGGATAAAGAGTCCAGGATAAAAGAAGACCAATCTGCGGAGAAGCCCAGGAAATACCTTAACTACACCCCTCTTCGGGTATCCCTTGTGGATGTCTACTGGGAAATATGCAACACAGAAAAGATCCCACCACCCCGCCCAATAAAACACAAAAGGGGAAGAAGTCGGACCAAGTACTGCGAATACCATAGAATCTACGGCACCCCGCTAATGAGTGCTACGACTTGAAGAACGTCATAGAAAAACTGGCTCAAGAAGGATGGCTATACCAATTCCTAGCCAACAGAACAGACAAGCCAAAAAAGAGAAGAATGTATGAAGAGGAGGGACGAGCTAAACGACCTCCTCACATCCCGGAAAGGCACGTTCATATGATCAAGTGAGGATTCGCAGGAGGAGGAGTCTCCAAATCATCCCAAAAAAGACACCTTAAAGAGGTATACCATGTCGGAAAAGGGGATAGGTTGCCTGAACTCCCAACCATCGCCTTCTCCAAAGAAGCTGCCACGGACATCATTCCTGGGCATGATGACCCCGTGGTCATTACTATCATACTGGCTAATGCCAACCTCCACCGAACACTGGTCGATCAGGGAAGCTTCACGAACATCCTATTCAAATCCACCTTTGACAAGCTCAAACTGCAAGAAAAAGAGCTTAGAGCATATCCGAATAGCCTGTTCGGGCTCGGGGACGCCCCAATCCAGCCCCTCAGGTACATCTCATTACACACAACTTTCGGAAAGGGAACCCAGACCAGAACACTGAGAGTTGACTACATCGTAGTCAACGTGAGATCCGCGTACAATGCCCTCATAAGTCGGACAACGTTAAACCAGCTCGCCACATTAGTCTCCACTCGACACCTATGCATGAAATTCCTAACTTCAGAAGGGATAGCCACCATAAAAGGAGACCAAAAACTTGCGCGACGCTGTTACAATGAAAGCCTGAATCTTAAAGGCGATTTCAGAGGAAAAGAGACCAACACTATAGAACTTGGGGGAGCTCAAGCCCACAAAGAACTTTGCCCTCAACCAGAAGACGAGACCGAAGAGGTCCAAGTAGGAGATACTCAAGATAAAATAACAAACATAGGCGTGAACCTAAAATGAGACCTACAGGAGCTACTGATAAAGTTCTTAAAGGATAATTCCGACCTCTTCGCATGGAAAGCAGCGGACATGCCCGGCATAGACCCCGAATTAATGTGCCACAAGCTAGCAGTGTACCTGATGCCAAGGCATCTTAGGCTAGTTTCACTAGCATTTTTCTGTTAGTTTTAGTTATTTTATGCATTTTCTTGAGCTTAAAGTAACCAAGAATGGTTAAATGAACAACAAAGCAATGAATCATCCAAACAGTATGATTTTGATGCAAATTCCATGAGTTTCTAGTTATATTACTTGAATGCTATGAATGGAAGATTTCTCATGAAATTTTGCAAGACTTTGATGCAGTTGTTTGGATGATTTCAGGGAAGAAGAGGCTAGGCAAGGAAGCAACAAAATCACTAAAGGAAGCTTGAATATCACATGTGGAGTTTAAGTTCCAGTTTAAGCTTAAACTGGAACTTAAAC
>NC_029777.3:64147253-64147895 GCF_000817695.3 Arachis duranensis
TTTAAGCTTCAGTTTAACCTTAAACTGAAGCTTAAACGTGTTCGACTATTTACCCTCCAGGATTGCCTTCTTCCATTTCCACGTTTATGCTTCAGTTTAACCTTAAACTGAAGCTTAAACGTGTTCGACTATTTACCCTCCAGGATTGCCTTCTTCCATTTCCACGTTTATGCTTCAGTTTAACCTTAAACTGAAGCTTAAACGTCCTTGAATTATATCACCTCCATGAGTGTCCAACGTTTAAGTTGCAGTTTAAGCTTAAACTACAACTTAAACGCCACTTAGTGAAAGGGTTTCTGGGCCAAAGATATTGCAGTTTAAGTTAAGTATGTGAGCACAAACATTAACTTAAACATACTCTGGTATGAAACCCAATTGAATATCATGGTTTATGGGATTGGGCCTAAAGAATTGATGAGTCTGGAATTTCAATTTGTTGAGTCATGTGTCATTACTTGATTATCACTAAGTTGGCTCAATGAATGTTACAGAATTGGATCAACAACCTCATCAGGATTATGGATCATAAACCTAAAGCAAAAAGGAAATCAAGGAAAAGCCTCAAAGCCCAAGAAACACAACAGAAGCTCAATTTAGAAAGTGTATAAATAGGATAGAATTTAAGATAGTTGACACTTTTTG
>NC_029777.3:64148797-64149390 GCF_000817695.3 Arachis duranensis
TTGTTGCTTATGGTGTGTTCTTGTATGACAGGTAGGAGAGGAGAGACAACAACTCCTCCATATACCGAACCAGAGAGGACCCTTCATAAACTTAGAAGGGAAGCAAGAGGGAAGAGAGTACTGAGAGAAGAAGAATCTGAAGGAGAATCTGAGGACAACTTTGAGGAAGCTCTAGATCTCAACATGGATAGAGAAGTTCACAACCATGAGAGGGCTGATGGAAATAATGCCATTCCTGAGAGGAGGGTTCTTGGTTCATACATAAACCCAACCTCTGGGAATTGTGGTAGCAGCATTCAGAAACCACCCATTCAGGCCAACAATTTTGAACTCAAACCACAGCTAATATCACTGGTGGAGGATCACTGTTCATTTGGTGGGAGTGCTAATGAAGATCCAAACCAACATCTCACAAAATTCCTGAGAATTTGCGACACTGTGAAGTCCAATGGAGTCCAAGAAGATGCCTATAAACTGCTCTTGTTCCCATTTTCACTTAAGGACAAGGCAGCTAAGTGGCTAGAATCATTCCCAAGGGATAGCCTAACAACCTGGGATGAAGTGGAAAGCAAGTTTCTGGCACGTTTCTACCC
>NC_029777.3:64150908-64153007 GCF_000817695.3 Arachis duranensis
GCTTCGATAATTCTGGGAAGACCCTTCCTGGCTACTGCTGGAGCCATTATAGATGTCCAAAAGGGTGAACTCACTCTTAGACTACATGATGAGAAATTGGTGTTTAACGTATTCAAGGCAATGAGCTATCCATCAGAATCACTAAAGGAATGCATGAGGGTGGATGTAGTGGACATTGCAATACAAGAAACCTTTGAGGAAACAACAAAGGAAGTGGTAGAGGAGGAGTTCACCAAGGATATTGAAGTTAGTGACATCAAGGCTGCTGAAACAACCATGCCAAACATGCCAGAGAGAGTGAAAGAAGAGAAGGAAGCACCAAAACCTGAGCTCAAAGCATTGCCCCCTAATCTCAAGTATGCATATTTGGGTAGTGATGAGAGCCATCCTGTTATCATTAGCTCTGCCCTGAGCCAAGAACAGGAAGAAGAATTGATCAAGGTGCTAAAAACTCATCAAGATGCCATTGGATGGACCCTAGCTGATTTGAAGGGGATAAGTTCATCCATATGCATGCATAAAATCTTGTTAGAAGAGGATGCTAGACCCTCCATTCAAGCTCAGAGAAGATTGAATCCCATCATGAAAGAAGTGGTACAAAAGGAGGTCATGAAGTTATGGCAGGCAAGGGTAATCTACCCCATTTCTGATAGCCCATGGGTTAGTCCCATCCATGTAGTTCCAAAGAAAGGTGGCATAACTGTGGTGCCAAATGAGAGGAACGAACTCATACCCACAAGAACTGTCACTGGGTGGAGGATGTGCATAGACTACAGGAAGCTCAATGAAGCCACCAGAAAAGATCATTTTCCACTCCCATTCATGGATCAGATGCTTGAAAGGCTTGCAGGACATGCTTATTATTGCTTTCTGGATGGATACTCAGGCTATAATCAGATAGTAGTTGATCCAAGAGATCAAGAGAAAACATCATTTGTTTGTCCATATGGAGTTTTTGCGTATAGACGCATGCCCTTTGGATTGTGCAATGCACCTGCCACTTTCCAAAGATGCATGCTGTCCATCTTTTCGGACATGATTGAAAAATTTATTGAGGTTTTCATGGATGATTTTTCTGTGTTTGGAAATTCTTTTCCTAGCTGCCTACACCACCTTGCCTTGGTGCTTAAGAGATGCCAAGAGACCAACCTAGTATTAAACTGGGAAAAGTGTCATTTCATGGTCACAGAAGGAATAGTCCTTGGCCATAAAGTGTCTAATAGAGGCATTGAGGTGGACAAAGCTAAGGTGGAACTCATTGAAAAACTACCTCCACCAAGTAATGTCAAGGCAGTTAGGAGTTTTTTGGGACACGCTGGCTTTTACAGAAGGTTTATTAGAGACTTTTCTAAAATAGCCAAACCTTTGAGTAACTTGCTTGTCTCTGATACACCCTTTGTATTTGATAAAAATTGCATGCTAGCCTATGAACTTTTGAAGCAAAAACTTTCCTCTGCACCTATCATTGCCCCACCTGATTGGAACCTACCTTTTGAACTGATGTGTGATGCATCAGACCTTGCTATTGGGGCAGGGTTAGGACAAAGGAAGGACAATTTAGTACATGTGATTTATTATGCCAGTAAAGTCTTGAATGATAACCAAAGGAATTACACAACCACTAAAAAATAACTCTTGGCAATAGTCTTTGCATTTAACAAATTTAGATCATATCTCATTGGGTCTAAAGTCATTGTCTTCACTGATCACTCAGCTTTAAAATACTTACTTGCTAAACAAGAATCCAAACCAAGACTTATTAGATGGGTTCTTTTGTTGCAGGAATTTGACATTAAAATCAAAGACAAGAAGGGTGTAGAGAACAAAGTGGCAGACCATTTATCAAGGATACCATGTGAAGAAGGAAGCACACAAAGCACACATATAAATGAGTGCTTCCCTGATGAACAACTCATGGTAATTCACAAAGCACCCTGGTTTGCAGACATAGCAAACTTCAAAGCCACTGGGAGTTTGCCGTTGGAATTTAACAAGCATCAAAGGAAGAAATTGGTAAATGATGCCAAATACTTCATCTGGGACGAACCATACTTGTTCAAAAAATGTTCAGATGGCATACTCAGAAGATGCATATCAGA
>NC_029777.3:64156286-64173799 GCF_000817695.3 Arachis duranensis
AAATTGAGCTTCTGTTGTGATTCTTGGGCTTTGAGGCCTTTCCTTGATTTCCTTTTGCTTTAGGCTTATGGTCCATAATCTTGATGAGGCTGTGATCCAATTCTGTAACATTCATTGAGCAAACTTAGTGATAAACAAGTAATGACACAAGAGTTAACAATTTGAAGTTCCAAACTCATCAATTCTTTAGGCCCAATCCCATAAACCATGATATTCAATTGGGTTTCATACCAGAGTATGTTTAAGTTAATGTTTGTGCTCACATACTTAACTTAAACTGCAATATCTTTGGCCCAGAAACCCTTTCACTAAGTGGCGTTTAAGTTGCAGTTTAAGCTTAAACTGCAACTTAAACGCCACTTAGTGAAAGGGTTTCTGGGCCAAAGATATTGCAGTTTTAAGTTAGCATTTGAGCACAAACATTAACTTAAACATACTCTGGTATGAAACCCAATTGAATATCATGGTTTATGGGATTGGGCCTGAAGAATTGATGAGTCTGGAACTTCAAATTGTTGAGTCTTGTGTCATTACTTGTTTATCACTAAGTTTGCTCAATGAATGTTACAGAATTGGATCACAGCCTCATCAAGATTATGGACCATAAACCCAAAGCAAAAGTAAATCAAGGAAAGGCCTCAAAGCCCAAGAAACACAACAGAAGCTCAATTTAGAAAGTGTATAAATAGGATAGAATTTAAGATAGTTGACACTTTTTGGACACTGGAGAACTTTTCATCAATTTTTCTAGTTTTGAATTCAGAGCTATGACTCACTAAACCCCTTTCATTGGGTTAGGAAGCTCTATTGTAATTCAATGAATCAATAATAGTTTTATCTTCTTCTTCAATCTTTTCTCTTGAATTTTGTTAGAAAGCTTCTCGAATCTAATTCCATTGGGTAGTGGTCTTGGGAAAGAAACTACCCATAATTGGAATCCTTCGGAACCTTGGGAAAGGAATGGAGGATTCATGCTAGAGAAGCTTTCTCACAGTGAATTGGATTGGGGTTTGGATGGATATTGTGACATGTAATCCTACCAAATTGTGGTTCATGAAACTGTGTGGTATAATCAGTGATCGAGCATCATCTCTTCTTATGAACATTTAAACCAAGGGATTGGGAATTTGTTTGTTTTTAGAGAGAATTGGTGAGCCAAGGGATTGGGATCCAATCATATAAGATTGCCAAGCAAAATTCAATGAATGCATTGGTTGAGGAAGAGATAAAATGTTTTGATTCGGAGATCTCAGTATCTCCTAACACCCAATGAACTCCCCATTTCTGATCTACAATTTCTCTTTACATTCTGCAATTTAAATTCATGCAATCACCCCGATCCCTTTAATTTCAGCAATTTAGCTTCTCGCTCTTTAATTCATGCAATTTTACATTCCGCAATTCTCATCTAAATCTTGATTCCGCTCAACTAGAACAAAATTCTAATCCGAATTGCTCATTCAACCAATCCCTTCTAATCCGAATTGCTCACTCAACCAATCCTTGTGGGATTCGACCTCACTCTATTGTGAGTTTTTACTTGACGATAACCGGTGCACTTGCCGGAAGGAATTTTTGCCGATTGTGCAATTTCCTAAAATCGTAGCTATCAAGTTTATAGCACATCAGTACCCTAGATCTCGGCCAGTACAATAGAAGCACAGAAAGCTTGGTCCAAAGAGATCACAAGTCGTGGAGGAGCAAGTACAAGCCTTACTAGAGTCAAGGTTTATAAGCGAGGTCAAATACCCACTGTGGTTGGCCAATGTAGTATTGGTCAACAAGCCAAATAGAAAGTGGCGAATGTGTGTCGACTACACCGATCTCAACAAAGCTTGCCCAAATGATCCATACCTGCGTTAAGGAGGTACATCAGCTAAACAGAAGGCTAACGGCCCTATCTAGGTTCCTAGCCGGATCGGCCATAAGATCCCTCCCCTTCTATGCAACTCTAAGGAAAGGAAAGAGGTTCGAATGGACCCCAGAATATGAACAAGCCTTCTAAGACTTCAAAACATTCCTGGGGCAACCACCTATCTTGACCCGATCTCGACAAGGAGAAGCACTGATCCTATACCCTGCTCTGGGAAGTCGGGCAATAACTTTATCCCTAGTCAGAGAAGATGAAAATGGACAACAACCCGTCTACTTCATTAGTAAAGCTTTGCAAGGGGAGGAACTAAATTATCAAAAGATAGAAAAGTTCACTTACACCCTCATACTTACTCTCCGACAACTTCGACCGTACTTTCAAATGCACACCATCAGAATATAGGCCAACCAACTCGTTAAAGGTATCCTGCAGAAAACTGACTTAGCTGGAAGAATACTACAATGGACGGTCGAGTTGTTTGAACTCGACCTTAAATACGAATCTCGGACAGCCATCAAGTCCCAATACTTGGCTGACTTCGTCGCAGAGTACACTGACACCCCAAGAATCCCTATTAACTAGCACCTATATGTTGATGGCTCATCAAACAGAGCCGGAAATGGAGCGGGCGTTATCCTAGAAGGTGACCAGGGAATCTAACTCGAACTCTCCTTAAGGTTCGAGTTTTCCGCCTTAAATAATCAGGCCGAGTATGAAGCCCTACTAACTGGTTTGAAGCTGGCTAGAGAAATCAGAGCCCAAAAGCTTACCATCTTTAGTGATTCACAAGTAGTCACCTCACAAATAGAAGGAAGCTACCATGCAAAGGATCCCACCATGAAAAAATATCTAGACAAGTGATGCTAGGGCATCTTGGCTAGTTTCACAAGCCATTTTTGGTTTGTTTTAGAGTAATTTCATGCATTTTGTAGCCAATAAGTAAGAATTTGGATGAGAAATTCATGCTTGTCTTGATTCAACCAAACATTGTTAATTTTATGCATTTTTATAAGATTTTTGCAAGATTTAGTGATGTTATGAATGATTCAAAATTTTGTAATTATGCCAAGGCTCTACTGAGTTTGTTTGATTGATGATAGGTAAAAAGAAGCAGAGAAAGCGCAAGGAAGAAGAGAAAGAGAGTCCAATGTTGGAGCCAACATTGGCCCATCAAAGTTGAAGGCAACGTTCTGGAAGAAGAAGACATGGGTGCCAATGTTGGAGGAAACGTTGGTAAACCAACGTTACCCCTAACGTCTTCGAAAATGTTCAATTCTAGAGCTGAGAAAATTTTAGGCGACGCGTATGCGTCCATGATGCGTACGCATGGATATGTAAAACATGTATATGCATGAACTGCGCGCACGGGTAGAATGGCAAATTCACCATCGACGTGTACGCATAGGTCACGCGTACGCATGACTGAATGAATGTTGGAGGTCCAACGTTGACTCAAACGTTGCCTCCAACATGCGTGACGAGCAGCCCAGAAATTGGAGTTAGGAAAGTTAAATCGATGCGCACGCGTCTATGATGCGTATGCGTGGAATGGAAAAATGGCAATGCACGTGTAAGCATGGTGTATTCATACGCGTGGATAGGCGAACGTTGGCACTCTAACGTTGAGTCAAACGTTGATGACAGCAACAAGAACCAATTTTTTTATGCAACATTTGGGCTCACATTTTCACACAAATGTTACCACCAACGTCAAGGCCAATTTCAGTTACAAAATGGCACGCTGCAAGTTATGAACGCTTAGCCATGATCAAGGACAGCTAGAGTGACTCCTCATTGCTTCAATCAAGGCCAAGGCCAAAATCCAAGTACACTGAAGACCCAAATTAAAGATGAAAAGAAGGCTATAAATTGAAGAATGTTTGAAGATAAAAAGGGATGTCTGAGTTGAGCTCTCTGGGAGGCCCTGAAGGGGGCTTTGGGAGTTCATTTCCTTGATTTTCATTTCCTACACTTTTCTTTTAGTTTCCTTTGTACTTTCTTTATTTTTTTCTGCACTTTTCTTTTGTTATAGAATTGAATTGAGCTATGAACAACTAAACCCCTTTCATTGGGTTAGGGAGCTCTGTGTAATTCAATGGATCAATATTAATTTTCATTCTTCTTCTTCTTTCTTTTCTCTTGATTTTGCTAGAAAGCTTTCGGTCTTCACCCAATTGGATAGTTATCTTGGAAAAGAAGCTATTCATAATTGGATCCCCTCTGAACCTTGGAAGAGGAATAAGGAGATCATGCTATAAATGCTTTCTCACATTGGATTAGATTGGGATTTGGATGGATATCGTGACATGTAATTTTACCAACACTTTGATCTATGAATATGTGTGGTATAGTCAGTGTCTATACTTCATCTCTTTCCATGAGCACTTAAATTCAGGAATTAGGCAATTGTTCATGCTTAGAGAGATTAGATTGCCAAGGAATTGGGATCTAATCACCTAAGATTACCAAGGAGATCAATGAATGCATTGATCGAGGAAGGGATGAAAACGAACTTGATTCGGAGGATCATCACATCTCCTGACCCCAATGAGCTTCCCCTTCTCTGATCTTACCCATTCTTTTAATTCCGCTCTTTAATTTCAAGCTTAATCCCCATTCCCATTTAATTTCTTGCAATTTAAGCTTCTGTCATTTAATTTCTTGCAATTTAAGCTTTTGTCATTTAATTTCTTGCAATTTAAGTTTCCCGCCAATTCACATTCTGCAACATCAATTCAACTTCTGATTTCACTCAACTAGAACAATTCTCCAATAAACATTGATCAACCAACCAATCCCTATGGGATTTAACCTCATTCTATTGTGAGTTTTTACTTGACAATAATCCAGTGTACTTGCTGGTAAGGAAATTTGTTGAGAGACAAGTTTTTGATGTATCGAGTTTATGGCGCCGTTGCCAGGGATTGGTTTTGTATTGACAACAATTAAATTAGAGGATAACTAGATTGAACACTTTTCTTTTCCAGAGAACAGCTCGGAAAATTCATAGGATACGAGATCCGACATATACCCCGGGAACAAAACACCCGAGCTGATGCACTTTCAAAACTAGGTAGCACTAAACCAGGGGAGAACAATAAAAGCCTAATCCAAGAAACACTAAAAAACCCTTCAACCTCGGAATAAGGGAAGGTCCTAAGCATATCAGACCAGGACCAAGGGTGGATGACTCCCAAAATCAGCTACCTTAAGTCCGAAACACTCTCCGCAGATAAAAAGAAGGCAAAAAGGCTAGTACGAGAAGCACAGTACTACACCATAGTGCACGACGTCCTATATAAGAGAGGGATCTCAACACCCTTCCTAAAATGCATCCCGACCTCCGCTATAAGGGAAGTCCTTGAAGAAGTCCATGGTAGCATGTGCGGCAACCACCTTGGGGCACGAGCTCTTTCCAAAAAGGTACTCCGAGTTGGCCTGGCCGACCTTGCAAATGGAAGCAACAGAGTTAGTCAAAACATGCCCCTCATGCCAGAAGCACACCAACTTTCATATTGCCCTACTCGAAGAGCTCATTTGCATTACTTCACCTTGGCCATTCGCAAAGTGGGGGCTTGACCTCCTTGGACCATTCCCCTAGGGATCAGGACAAGTTAAATTCCTCATTGTAGGATTAAATTACTTCATAAAGTGGATCGAGGCAGAGCCATTGGCCTCCGTCGCTGCCATCGCCCAAAGAAGTCAGAAATTTCTATACAGAAATATTGTTACAAGGTTTGGGGTCCCATGCTCCATCACCACGGATAATGGCACTCAGTTCACCGACACAGGCTTTATGAACTTGGTAGCAGATCCAAAAATCAAGCATCAGTTCACCTCCATGGAACACCCATAAACCAACGGACAGGCAGAAGCCGCCAACAAAGTCATATTGGCCAAGTTAAAACGGAGACTACAGGATGCAAAAAGAGCTTGGACTGAAGAGCTCCCGCAAGTCCTATGGGCATACCGGACAACACCATACTCCACCACTGGGGAATCACCCTTTTGACTCACTTATGGAATGGAGGCAATGATCCCCGTAGAGGTAGAAGAAAGATTTCCTAGGGCAATCCTCTATAATGAGGAGACCAACTCCCAAGCACAAAGGGCAGAGCTTGGTCTACTTCCAGAGGTTCAGAAAAGAGTATGGATCAGAAAGGAAGCACTAAAGCATCGAATGGCTTCAAGGTATAACCAGAAAGTAATCCAGCGAAGCTTCGCTACTGACGACCTCATCCTAATCCGAAATGATATCGGAGCAGAACGGTCAGGAGAAGGGAAGCTAGCAGTCAACTGGAAAGGGTCATACCGAGTCGCAGAAGTACTAGGAAAAGGTTACTATAGGGTGGCCGACCTCCATGCGTGGGAGCTCCCGAGGTCATAGCATGCCTGTAACCTAAGGAGGTACTACAGCTACAAAAAAGGTCTCAAGCCAAGGCACGCTCTTTTTCTCTAAAGGGTTTTTTAATGAGGCACTAGGCCAAGACCTAAAAGATGCCCAACTAATGGGGTAAGCAGCCATATGTACATACTCTTATTTATATTTTTCATTTTACTACTTGAATAAAATTTAAAGATTCCCTAAAAAGTTTCCTACCAAGACGCATTAATTCACGCTCAAAACACAAAAATCATCACCCGACCAAGGAAAGGTCGGCAAGGTGAAGCGACAAAGTCAAAAATTAATGCAAGAAATTATAAAAAGTAACGTGATGTGTGAGCATCTTTCCTATCTTTTCCTAGTGAATTTGTATTTAAATTGTTGAGTTTAATCAAGAATTAATTATTTTTTAGTCACTATGGATGCTACTTTGAGTCTCGTGCAATTATGTTTATTTTAGGTAACATTTGGCTGGATTTGGAGCACAAGAATTAAAGATGACCAGCGAGGAGCGACACATGCGCTTACCTGACACGTGCACGTGATTTGGAGATTTGTGTAGTAACGCGTGCACGTACCTGACGCGTACGCGTGACACGCGAAGAAGACCATCGACGCGTATGCGTGACTGACGCGTACGCATGACATGCGCCACGTGCAGAAAACACAAAAAACGCTGGTGGCGATTTCTAGGCCCCATTTTGGCACTCAAGTAAGGCGCAACTCTCTGCCAAGTTAGGCACAAATCCAGTGAAGCCAAGTGGTCCCCACGTTACATGGCGCGGATTATTTAATTAATTCTGATTTAAATTCAAATTTGATTTTAAAATAGGAAAAGCTCTTATTTTAATTTTAGAAAATAGACTTTTAAATTAATTAGGATTAATTATAAAAAGGAGAAACTTTTCTTCTAGTAGGGGGGATTCCGGGGATCCCAACATTAGTTAACTTTTCATTCCACCTCAGCCCAATTTACAATCCTAGTTTTCTTCTCTGAATCATGAGCAACTAAACCTCCACTTTTTAGGTTAGGAGCTTTGTCTATTGTATGGATTGATACTATTATTTTTCTATTTTAATTCATGTTTTGATTTATATTTCAAGAATTGTTTTCGTTCTTTGTTTTATGAATTTGGGTGGAACGGAAGTATGACCCATATTCTAATTGAGTTCTTGTATTACTTGGAAAAGCTCTTTACTTGAACAACAGCTTGAAAACAATTTCTCCTAAATTCTAATTATCTGGGTTTAATGGGATACGTGACATATAATCCTCTTATTTTTGGATAATTAGAATTTTTGTGGCATATAAACTGGAATTTGATCATCACCCTCTAATTGGAATTAATTGACCAAGGAATTGGTAGTTAATGAATTTTAGAGGAGACTAGGAAGGTCTAAGGAAATTGGGTCTAGTCACATATAGTTTGCCATGAATTAAATCTTGCATGATTAAAATATATTAATAAGAAAAGTCAATCTAGAAAATAGATATCTCTGAAGCCTTAACTGTTTCCCCATACATATTTCACAACCTATTTATTGCTTGCTTTCTGATATTCTTAATTACTATTTAATGTAATTAAGCTCTCAAACATTATTTTCTATTTGCCTAACTAAGTAGTTTAACCAACCATTGTTGCTTAGTCCATCAATCCTCGTGGGATCGACCCTCACTCACCTGAGGTATTACTTGGTACGACCCGGTGCACTTGCCTGTTATTTTGTGGTTGTAAATCCACGCACCAAGTTTTTGGTGCCGTTGCCGGAGATTGATAGTGATTAACAACTATTAGTTGTTTGATTGTTTAGATTAGGCATTTTAGTTTTAATTTTTTTAAATTTTGTTAAAGTATTTTCGAAAAAATAAAATTATTCTAATAGCACTAAAATTTTTATTAATTTCTGAAATTACGTTTGGTGTTTCTTAGTTCAGGTTACCTCACGTGGAATTCTCTGCACTCTGACGTAGAGAGTTCCATCTTTTCTTGTCTTCTGTTTGTTTATGTGCAGGAATAGAGACATAGAACATCTCTTAGACTTTGATCCTGAACTTGAAAGAACTTTGAGGCGGCGTTTATAACAAGCAAGACTTTACAAGGCTGCAGAATCCACTATGGAACCTAACAATGTTGATAATGCCAATGTGGCAAATCCGAATGGGAATGAGCAACAAAGGAGAGTACTCAGCTCTTACTCTGCCCCTACTGTGGATCTTTATGGAAAAAGCATTGTGGTGCCTCCTATAGCTACGAACAACTTTGAGTTGAAGCCACAACTGGTCACCCTGGTGCAACAAAACTGCCAGTATCATGGTCTTCCCCACGAAGACCCAAGTCAATTTATCTCTAGTTTTCTGCAGATTTGTGATACCATGAAGACAAATGGAGTGAACCCAGAGGTGTACAAACTCATGCTCTTCCCATTTCTCTGAGGGATAAAGCAAAGCTATGGCTAGATTCCCAACCTAAGGAGTGTCTGGATACTTGGGACAAGGTTGTTACTGAGTTTCTTACTAAATTTTTCGCTCCAAAGAAGCTGACAAAGCTTAGGGTGGAGGTTCAGCCTTTCAGGCATATGGGTGGTGAAACTCTTTACGAAGCTTGGGACAGATACAAGCTACTGACTAGGCAATGCCCTCCGGACATGTGCTCCAAATGGACCCAACTAGATATCTTTTATGAAGGTTTGGGTGAAATGTCCAAGATGTGCTTAGATAATTCTGCTGGTGGTTCACTGCACAAGAAGAAGACACCATAGGAGACTATTGAGCTTATTGAATTGGTTGCTAGCAACCAATATTTATACTCATCTAACAGGAATCCAGTGAACTCTGAGGCTCCTCAGAAGAAGGGTGTTATGGAAGTAGAAACTCTTAATGCTATTCTTGCTCAGAACAAGCTTATGTCTCAACAAATAAGTCTACTCACTCAACAGATGGGTAGCATGCAAGTCTCAGCTATTAACACCCAAAATCCACCTCAAGAGTTCCCTTATGACATGACAGGCAATTTTATGTAAAATGATAATTATGATTATGCTCAATCCTCTTCTGAACAGGTAAATTACATTGGGAGTGGTCCTAGAAATCCCAATAATGATCCGTACTCTAAGACATGCAATCAGGGATGGAAAAATCACCTAAATTTTGGGTGGAGAGAGCAATCTCAGAGGCCACAAAATTTTAATCATAATTCTCAAGGTGGTTTTCAACAGAGTAATTTTAATAACAACCAATTTCAGTCATATCAGCAAGCAACTTCTCATCCCAGTAGAACAATGATTTGGAAGCAATATTGGCAAGTTTTAGACAGGAAACCAGAGCATCAATCAAGAACTTGGAGATTCAGATGGGTTAATTAGCCACAAAAGTTAATGAAATTGATCAGAAGACCACTAATAGACTTCCTGGTAACACAATTCCAAATCCAAGAGAGGAATGCAAGGCTATCACCTTGATAAGTGGACAAGTGGCAAGTATGGAAGCACAAGTTGATGAAGATCCAGTTGAAAAAGATTGCAAGGTTATTCAACTGAGAAGTGGTAAAGTAGCTGGATTTGAGACCAAGACCAATGAAGAGTCAGTTGAAAAAGAAGCTCCAGAGGAGAAGAAGGAAGAAGTAGAGCACGCCCTTCCAAAGCGTGCGGACAACCCATTCCCAAACTCTCTTGACACTTATCCTACATTGCCAAAGGCTCCTGAGTACAAGCCTAAGATGCCATATCCTCAGAGACTTCAAAAGGAGACCAAGGACAAGCAGTTTTTGTTCTGTGGGTTACCTGAAACTGTAGGTCAATCTCAAACGAGATCTTCTGTACTAGTCGATGCTGTTGAGTCCGACTTGATGATGGTGGCCAGAGCTGCCGTGTCTGACTTGTTGGACTTGGTGGTGGTGCTGATCCTTCATCACCGAAGGGTGGTGGTACCTGCAAGGGACTTCGATGCTTAAGTTAGAAAGGGTATTAAGCAGGTTTTTAGTATAATCAGAGTATGAGTTATACCTGGATGCTCCAGTGTATTTATAATAGTGTGGAATGATCTTTCTGGAGATAAGATAGTTATCTTATCTTATCTTTGAGTGAAGTCATCTTATCTTCAAGGGAACCGCCCTTATCTCTATAGGCTTTGGGCTGTCTTTGGATTTGGGTCGTGTTCCTCTGTTTGGGCCCTTTTTGGGCTCTCCTAGTGATTTGGTCGAGCTCTTGGAGAAGAGGTCAGATAGTTCAGACCTGAAGAGGTCGGTTGGCTTGTCGTCGATCGTCTTAGGTGGGACATCTTCGACCCAGGGTATGAATAGTGCTCCTGCTCGAGTACGGTCTTCCTTTTTGAGGTCGAGTCCTTAATTTTAGGACTTTAATCCTTGTCTAGTGAAGCCGAGCTTGAGCATTGTCGCTTTTCTTCTTTGTAGAGTTTCCCTTTGAATACGGAGCGTTTCATTTGTTTCTTTTAATTTTGAAACAAATGTTCCTTCTCTTGGAAACGTGCGAGGGTTTTTAATGCCTCATTAATTTCTTTAATGCTTTGTTTCTTTTGCCTCCCGCTTTCATTTTTTAATCACTTACTCTTTGTTTTGCTGTAACTTCCTCTTTTCTCTCTATTCTACTATTTCGTTTTGACCTGCCTGAGACTTCTCTTCTTCTTTTTTACCCCCTTGTGTTTTTCTCTTCTTGAGAGGGCGATCTTTGCTGGCTTCATTTTGGTTGCTTATTTTCAACCTTCAATGAGTTTATCATCTCCTTCTTCTCTACAGGTTGGTTTTCTTTCTTCTTCTTTTACGCTCTTTCCTTTTAAAGTTCTATTTGGCCATGAAAAGCTTTGATCTTGCTTGCATTTGCATTGGAAAGTTTGAATCTTTTCTCTGTTTTTGTTGTATCTGATTGCTGCCATAATGTGTGCTCTGGGAGTTTCTTCATTTTTGTACAAATCTTGTCGTATTTCTTGATAGTTGACGCTGACACTTTTAGGGTTTTGCATGTAGCTACTGTTTCTGCTTGTATCTTCGGTTTTGTTGCTTTTGGAATGATGAGTTTGCTTGATTCTGAAAAAAGGTTGCTTTTTTGGCATATGTTGATGTATAATAGTTCTCTTTGTAGAAAGGTGATTTTGATAGCTTTTTTGGTTTGTGAAAGTTCTTTTCGGAGTGTCGCTTGTTTTGAGAAGAAGGTTATTCTCTTCCTGGGAGACGTCGGGTCATAGGCTTTAGTTCTTACTCTGTTACTGCCTCCAAAGGATGCCCCAGGACTTTGGGTTGTGACCTGGTGTTTTCTTTTTTGTTATTTTTGATATTCTGTATGCTGTAGTTTTGAGTTTGTATCCATTTTTGTCTGAGTTGTTCTTCCTCACTTTGCCCGAGCTGTTTGATTAGTAACCCCCCTTTTTCCTTTTTGTAGGGATAGTTGATCCATGTCTTCCCATAAGAATATCGTCGAGGCATCCTCCCAAGTTCTTGCTGGCATGGCCGACTGGGTGGATTCTATGGTTCTTTTATGTATTTCGCTGGTTGACTTTGAATTTTGTGAGCAACTTAGGAAATTCCATAGGATTTGTAGTAATGGTTGTGATGAGAAGAACTATGAGCTTGTATCCCCTATTTCTGAAGAGAGAGTTTGTTTTTCCACTCGGGCTGCTGAAGATCGCCCTTTTTTCTATGCGTACGACTTCTTTTTTAGTCAGATGAACATTACTCTTCCTTTTACTCCCTTTGAGACCAACCTGTTGTGGTCTTGTAACGTGGCTTCGTCCCAACTCCATCCCAATTTCTGGGGTTTTATAAAAATTTTCCAATTGCTGTGTCATAAATTGGGTGTCCAACCTTCCTAATCCCTCTTCTTTTATCTCTTTGTTCTGACAAAGCCTGGTGTGGTTAAGAAGAAGGCCGCCTGGGTTTCCTTCCAAGATTCCCAAGGAAAATAGATTTTTTCCATGTATGATGAATCCTTCCGCGATTTTAAGAACTATTTTTTCAAGGTCCGAGCTATTGAAGGAGCTCGTCCCTTTTTTCTGGATGAGAATGATGAACCTGCTTTTCCTTTGGAGTGGCAACAAAATGTAGTGGTATCTAGATATTCCTGGGAGATGTTGGATGAGGTCGATCAAGCCCTTGTAACTGTGTTAGAAGAGAACTAGGAGCAGCCTCCCTATCTCGATACCAAGAAATTTCTAGGAGATCCTTCACTTCTCCGAGCTGAGCTAGGTAGTGATAAACTTCTTTTGTATCTGTTGTGTTGCTTTATTTTGTTGAGTTTATCCCTTTTTTTCGATTTATAACTTGGTTTCTTTGCTGCGTATTTTTAGAGATGGTTAAAAATAATGATGCTATGAAGGCCTTTAAAAAGGCAAAGAAGGCAACTGCGACTCTGATGAGCGGATAATTTATACGCTTTTTGGCATTGTTTTTACATAGTTTTTAGTATGATTTAGTTAGTTTTTAGTATATAATTATTAGTTTTTTATGAAAAAATCACATTTTTGGACTTTACTATGAGTTTGTGTGTTTTTCTGTGATTTCAGGTATTTTCTGGCTAAAATTGAGGGACCTAAGCAAAAATCTTATTCAGAGGCTGAAAAAGGACTGCAGATGCTGTTGGATTCTGACCTCCATGCACTCGAAATGGATTTTCTGGAGCTATAGAAGCTCAATTGGCATGCTCTTAATTGCGTTGGAAAGTAAAAATCTTGGGCTTTCCAGCAATATATAATAGTTCATACTTTGCCCGAGTTTTGATAACGCAAATGGCGTTTTAACCCCAACTTTCTACCCTTTTCTAGCATTAAACGCCATAACTGGCATAAAAGCTGGAGTTAAATGCCCAAACTGGCACCAGAGCTGGCGTTTAACTCCAAGAAAAGCCTATACACATGAAAGCTTCAACGCGCAGCCCAAGCACACACCAAGTGGGCCACGAAAGTGGATTTCTGCATCATTTACTTATCTCTGTAAACCCTAGGTTACTAGTCATTATAAATAGGACCTTTTACTATTGTATTTTGATATCAGAAGATCTTTAGATCATTGTGGAGACCATTGATGAGCAGATAATTTATACGCTTTTTGGCATTGTTTTTAGGTAGTTTTTAGTAGGATCTAGCTACTTTTATGGATGTTTTCATTAGTTTTTATGCTAAATTTATATTTCTGAACTTTACTATGAGTTTGTATGTTTTTCTGTGATTTTAGGTAATTTCTGGCTGAAATTGAGGGACCTGAGCAAAACTCTGATAAAAGGCTGACAAAGGACTATTGATGCTGTTGGATTCTGACCTCCCAGCACTCGAAATAGATTTACTAGAGCTACAAAACTCCAAATGGTGCACTCACAACGGCGTTGGAAAGTAGACATCGAGAGCTTTTCAGCAAGATATAATAGTTCATACCTTATTCGTGACTAGATGACGCAAACTGGCACTCAACGCCAGTTCCACGCTGCATTCTGGAGTCAAACAACAGAAACACGTCACGAACCAGAGTTGAACGCCAAAAACACGTTACAACCTGGTGTTCAACTCCAAAAGAAGCCTCTGCACGTGTAAAGCTCAAGCTCAGCCCAAGCACACACCAAGTGGGCCTCAGAAGTGGATTTCTGCATCAATTACTTATTTCTGTAAACCCTAGTAGCTAGATTAATATAAATAGAACTTTTTACTATTGTTCTAGGATCGGGGTATCTGGATTTTACATCTTTGATCACATTTGGGGGCTGGCCATTCGGCCATGCCTGGACCACTATCACTTATGTATTTTTAACAGTGGAGTATTTACACACCAAAGATTAAGGGTGTGGAGCTCTGCTGTACCTCGAGTTTTAATGTAATTACTACTATTTTCTATTCAATTCAATTTATTCCTGTTCTAAGATATTCGTTGCACTTCACCATGATGAATGTGATGATCTGTGACACTCATCATCATTCTCACCTATGAACGCGTGACTGACAACCACCTCCGTTCTACCTTAGACAGAGCGCATATCTCTTGGATTCCTTAATTAGAATCTTCGTGGTAAAAGCAAGAATTGATGGCGGCATTCATGAGAATCCGGAAAGTCTAAACCTTGTCTGTGGTATTCTAAGTAGGATTCAGGGATTGAATGACTGTGACGAGCTTCAAACTCGCGATTGTTGGGCGTGATGACAAACGCAAAAGAATCAATGGATTCTATTCCGACATGATCGAGAACCGACAGATGATTCGCCATGCTGTGACAGAGCATTTGGACCATTTTCACTTAGAGGATGTGATGTAGCCATTGACAACGGTGATGCCCTACATACAACTTGCCATGGAAAGGAGTAAGAAGGACTGAAGGAAGGCAGTAGGAAAGCAGAGATCCAACAGGGACAAAGCATCTCCAAACACTTATCTGAAATTCTCACCAATGATTTACATAAGTATTTCTATCTTTATTTTCTGTTTATTTATTATTATTATTATTCGAAAAATCCATAACCATTTATTATTCGCCTAACTGAGATTTGCAAGATGACCATAGCTTGCTTCATACCAAAAATCTCCGTGGGATCGACCCTTACTCACGTAAGGTTTATTACTTGGACGACCCAGTGCACTTGCTAGTTAGTTGTGCGAAGTTGTGAAGAAAGTGCTGAGTTAGTAGATGCGCATACCAAATTGAATGCCATTATTAGAGATCACAATTTCGTGCACCAAGCTTTTGGCGCCGTTGCTGGGGATTGTTCGAGTTTTGACAACTGACGGTTCATATTGTTGCTCAGATTAGGTAATTTTCATTTAAAAAATTTTTCAAAAATCTTTCAAAAATTTTTTTTCTTTATTTCGTTTTTCTAAAGATTAATTTTCGAAAAATCCAAAAAAAATTAGAAAATCATAAAATCAAAAATATTTTGTGTTTCTTGTTTGAGTCTTGAGTCAATTTTTAAGTTTGATGTCAATTGCATGTTTTAAAAGTGTTGCATTTTTTGAAAATTCATGCATGGTGTTCTTCATAATCTTCAAGTTGTTCTTGATAAGTCTTCTTGTTTGATCTTGATATTTTCTTGTTTTGTGTCTTTTGTTGTTTTTCATATGCATTTTTGCATTCATAGTGTCTAGACATTAAAAATTTCTAAGTTTGGTGTCTTGCATGTTTTCTTTGCATCAAATTTTTTTTTCAAAAATATGTTCTTGATGTTCATCATGATCTTCAAAGTGTTCTTGGTGTTCATCTTGACATTCATAGTATTCTTGCATGCATCATAGGTTTTGATCCAAAAAATTTTCATGTTTTAGGTCATTTTTATGTTTTTCTCTCTCATCATTAAAAATTCAAAAATAAAAAAATATCTTTTGCTTATTTTTCTCAAAATTTCAAAAATTTGAGTTAACTTAGTCAAAAATAAAAAAAAAACTTAGCTATTTCTTTTAAGTCACAATTAATTTTAATTTTAAAAATTAAATCTTTTCCAACCATATCTTTTTAATCATATCTTTTTATCATATCTTTTTAAATCATATCTTTTTCAAATATTTGATTTCAAAATATCCCTTCTAACTTCTTACATTCTTATCTTTTCAAAAATGATTTTTAAATCTTTTTCAACTAACTAATTGACTTTTTGTTTCTTTCTTATCTTTTTCAAAACCACCTAACTACTTTCCCTTCTCTAATTTTCAAAAATTCCTCACCCCTTTTTAAAATTCTTTTTTTTATTAATTAATTGTTTTAAATTCTTTTTTAAAATCACTAACTTATTTTTCAAAATTAATTTTTGAAAACTCCTCCCTTTGATCTTCTTCTATTTATTTATTTATTTACTAACACTTCTCTTCATCTCAAGAATCTGAACCTATCTTCACCCTTGTGTTTGGATTCTTACATTTTCCTTCTTCTATTCCCTTTTTCTTCTACTAACATAAAGAAATCTCTCTACTGTGGAAAAGAAGATCCCTATTATTATTTTCTGTTCCCTTCTTTTTCATATGAGCAGGAGCAAGGGCAATAATATTCTTGTTGAAGCAGATCCTGAACCTGAAAGGACTCTAAAGAGGAAACTAAGAGAAGCTAAATTACAACAATCCAGAGACAACCTTACAGAAATTTTTGAAAAAGAAAAGGAGATGGCAGCCGAAAATAATAATGCAAGGAGGATGCTTGGTGATTACACTGCACCTACTTCCAAGTTTGATGGAAGAAGCATCTCAATCTCTACCATTGGAGTGAGCTGAAACCTCGACTGGGTACTCTAATGCAACAGAACTGCAAGTTCCATGGACTTCCATCAGAAGATCCCTACCAGTTTTAACTGAGTTCTTACAGATCTGTGAGACTGTTAAGACTAATGGAGTAGATCCTGAAGTTTACAGGCTTATGCTCTTCCCTTTTACTGTGAGAAACACAGCTAGAACATGGTTGGACTCACAACCTAAAGATAGCCTAGACTCCTGGGATAAGCTGGTCGTGGCCTTCTTGGCTAAGTTCTTTCCTCCTCAAAAGCTGAGCAAGCTTAGAGTGGATGTTCAGACCTTCAAACAAAAAGATGGTGAATCCCTCTATGAAGCTTGGGAAAGATACAAGCAGATGATCAAAAGGTGTCCTTCTGACATGCTTTCTGAATGGACCACTTTGGATATATTCTATTATGGTCTATCTAAATTCTCTAAGATGTCACTGGACCATTCTATAGGTGGATCCATTCACCTAAAGAAAATGCCTGGAGAATCTCAAGAACACATTGACATGGTTGCAAATAACCAATTCATGCATACTTCTGAGAGGAATTCCGTTAATAATGGGACGCCTCAAAGGAAGGGAGTTCTTGAAATTGATGCTCTGAATGCCATATTGGCTCAGAATAAAATGTTGACTCAGCAAGTCAACATGATTTCTCAAAGTCTAAATGGATGGCAAAATGCATCCAACAGTACTAAAGAGGCATCTTCTGAAGAAGAAGCTTATGATCATGAGAACCCTACAATAGCAGAGGTAAATTATATGGGTGAACCTTATGGAAACACCAATAATTCATCATGGAGAAATCATCCAAATTTCTCATGGAAGGATCAACAAAAGCCTCAACAAGGCTTTAATAATGGTGGAAGAAATAGGCTCAGCAATAGCAAGTGATGAGCGGATATTTTATACGCTTTTTGGGAGTAATTTCATGTAGATTTTAGCATGTTTCAGTTAGTTTTTGGTAGAATAATATTAGTTTTTAGGCAAAAATCATATTTCTGGACTTTACTATGAGTGTGTGTATTTTTCTGTGATTTCAGGTAATTTCTGGCTGAAATTGAGGGAGTT
>NC_029777.3:64173910-64174543 GCF_000817695.3 Arachis duranensis
AACGCCAAGTTCATGCTGCTGTCTGGAGTTAAACGCCAGAAAAACGTCATGATCCGGAGTTGAACGCCCAAAACACGTCATAACCTGGAGTTTAACGCCAAGAAAGGCCTTTACACGGGGATAGCTTTAGTCTCAGCCCCAGCACACACCAAGTGGGCCCCAGAAGTGGATTTCTGCACCAATTATCTTAGTTTATTCATTTTCTGTAAACCTAGGTTACTAGTTTACTATTTAAACAACTTTTAGAAACTTATCTTGGACCTCATGACATTTTCAGATCTGAATTACATACTTTTTGACGGCATGAGTCTCTAAACTCCATTGTTGGGGGTGAGGAGCTCTGCAGCGTCTCGATGATTTAATACAATTCCTTTGCTTTCCATTCAAACACACTTGTTCTTATCTAAGATGTTTATTCGCGCTTAACTGTGGAGAAGGTGATGATCCGTGACAATCATCACCTTCCTCAATCCATGAACGTGTGCCTGACAACCACCTCCATTCTACATCAGATTGAATGAATATCTCTTAGATTCCCCAACAGAATCTTCGTGGTATAAGCCCAGATCGATGACGGCATTCATGAGAATCCGGAAAGTCTAAACCTTGTCTGTGGTATTCCGAGTAGGATTC
>NC_029777.3:64174819-64184554 GCF_000817695.3 Arachis duranensis
ATGGGAAGTAGCCACTGACAACGGTGACACCCTACATAGAGCTTGCCATAGAAGGAGCCTTGCGTGTGTTGAAGGATTTCAAGGAAGAGTTGAAGTCAGAGGACAAAGCATCTCCAAAACTCCAACATATTTCTCATTACTGCACAACAAGTAACGCCTTTATTCTCCATTATTAAAGTAATAATCATTTATTTTATACCCTCTTTCTTTATTGAAATACGAAGCTAAAGAATCCTATTGATATCCTGATTAAGATAAATAAAATAAGTATTGATTGCTTCAAATCAATAATCTCCGTGGGATCGACCCTTACTCACGTAAGGTATTACTTGGACGACCCAGTGCACTTGATGGTTAGTTGTGCGAATTACAAATTCGTGCACCAGCAAGCCTTTTCCATCATCTTCACAGCAACAGACAGAGAATTATGAACAGAGCCCCTCTAACTTAGCAAACATAGTCTCTAATCTGTCTAAGGCCACTTCAAGTTTCATGAGTGAAACAAGGTCCTCCATCAGAAATTTAGAGGCACAAGTGGGTCAGCTGAGTAAGAAAGTCACTAAAACTCCTCCTAGTACTCTCCCAAGCAATACTGAAGAGAATCCAAAAAGAGAGTGCAAGGCCATAGACATAATCAACATGGCCGAACCTAGGGAGGAAGGAGAGGACGTGAATCCTAATGAGGAAGACCTCATGGGACATCTCTCAAGCAAGAAGGAGCTCCCTATTAAGGACCCAAAGGGATCTGAAGGTCATATTGAGACCATAGAGATCCCATTAAACCTCCTTCTGCCATTCATGAGCTCTGAAGACTATTCTTCCTCTGATGAGGATGAAAATGTAACTGGAGAGCAAGTTGCTCAATATCTAGGAGCCATCATGAAGCTGAATGCCAAATTGTTTGGTAATGAGACTTGGGAAGGTGAACCTCCCTTGCTCATTAGTGAACTAGATACATAGGTTCAGCAAACCTTACCTCAAAAGAGACAAGATCCTGACAAATTCTTAATACCTTGTACCATAGGCACCGTGACCTTTGAAAAGGCTCTGTGTGACCTAGGGTCGGGCATAAATCTTATGCCACTCTCTATAATGAAGAAGCTGGGGATCATTGAGGTACAGCCTATCATATTCTCATTACAAATGGCAGACAAGTCAGTAAGACAAGCTTATGGATTGGTAGAGGATGTGTTAGTAAAGATTGAAGGCCTTTACATCCCTGCTGATTTGATAATCTTAGACACTAGGAAGGAGGAGGATGAATGCATCATCCTTGGAAGACCTTTCCTAGCCACAGCAGGAGCTGTGATAGATGTTAACAGAGGAGAATTAGTCCTTCAATTGAATGGAGACTACCTTGTGTTTAAAACCCAATGGTGTTCCTCTGCAACCATGGTGAGGAAGCATGAAAAGCTTTTCTCAGTACAAAGTCAAACAGAGCCCCCACAATCAAACTCTAAGTTTGGTGTTGGGAGTCTACAACATTGACCTGATCACCTGTGAGGCTCTATGAGAGCCCACTGTCAAGCTAGTGACATTAAAGGAGCGCTTATTGGGAGAAAACCCAATTTTTATTTATCTAATCTTATTTTTATTTTATTTTTCCATTATGTTTTATTAGGTTCATGATCATGTGGAGTCACAAAATAAATACTAAAATTAAAAATAGAATCAAAAATAGCAGAAGAAAAAGCACACCTTGGAGGAAGGGCTTACTGGCGTTTAAATGCCAGTAAGGAGCATCTGGCTAGCGTTCAACGCCAGAACAGAGCATGGATCTGGCGTTGAATGCCAGAAACAAGCAGCATCCTGGCGTTTAAATGCCAGAAATACACCCTGAGGAGAGCTGGCGCTGAACGCCAGAAACAAGCATGGAACTGGCGTTCAATGCCAGAAACATGCATCAAATGGGCGTTGAACGCCCAAAACAAGCACTAAGCTGGCGTTCAACGCCAGAAACAAGCATCAATCTGGCGTTGAATGCTAGGATTGCATGCAGCGGGCATTTTACATGCCTCATTGGTGCAGGAATGATAATCCTTGACACCTCAGGATCTGTGGACCCCACAAGATCATCTCAGGATCTGTGGATCCCACAGGATCCTCATCTACCTCAACTCACCTTCTCTCCTCTTCACACAATCCAATAACACTCTTCCCCAAAAAAACCCTTCACCAATCACCTCAATCTCTCTTCCCCCATCACCTCTTCACTACTCACATCCATCCACTCTTCCCCATAAACCCCACCTACCTTCAAAATTCAAAATCCCTTTTCCAACCCAACCCACCCAATATAGCCGAACCTTAACCCCTCTCCCTCCACTATATAAACCCCTCCATTCTTCTTTATTTTCACACAAACACAACCTTCTCTTCTCATCCTTGGCCGAAACACAACCCTCTCTTCCTCTCCTTCATATCTTCTTCTTCTTCATCTATTCTTTCTTCTTTTGCTCAAGGGTGAGCAATATTCTAAGTTTAGTGTGGTAAAAGTATAGCTTTTTGTTTTTCCATAACCATTGATGACACCTAAGGCTAGAGAAACCTCTAGAAAAGGGAAAGGGAAGACAAAAGCTTCCACCTCTGAGTCATGGGAGATGGAGAGATTCATCTCCAAAGCCCATCAAGACCACTTCTATAAAGTTGTGGCCAAGTAGAAGGTGATCCCCAAGGTCCCTTTCAAACTCAAGAAAAATGAGTACCCGGAGATCCAACATGAGATCCAAAGAAGAGGTTGGGAAGTTCTGACCAACCCCATTCAACAAGTCAGAATCTTAATGGTTCATGAATTCTATGCCAATGCATGGATCACTAGGAACCATGATCAAAGTGTGAACCCGAATCCAGAGAATTATCTTACAATGGTTCGGGGGAAATACTTAGATTTTAGTTCGGAAAATGTGAGGTTGGCATTCAACTTGCCCATGATGCAAGGAGATGCACGCCCCTACACTAGAAGGGTCAGCTTTGATCAAAGGTTGGACCAAGTTCTTATGGACATATGTGTGGAAGGAGCTCAATGGAAAAGAGACTCCAAAGGCAAGCCGGTTCAATTAAGAAGACTGGACCTCAAGCTTGTGGCTAGAGGATGGTTGGAGTTCATCCAACGCACCATCATCCCCACTAGCAACCGATCCGAAGTTAGTGTGGATCGAGCCATCATGATTTATAGCATCATGAATGGAGAGGAAGTAGAAGTTCATGAAGTCATCTCCCTTGAATTCTACAAAATAGCCGAAAAGTCCTCCACCATGGCAAGGCTAGCTTTTCCTCATCTTATTTTCCATCTATGTTACTCAGCTGGAGTTATCATAGAAGGAGACATTCCCATTGAGGAGGATAAGCCCATCCCTAAGAAGATGATGGAGCAAACAAGAGAGCCCACTCATGGATCCCAAGAGACGCATGCGGAAGCTCATCACCAAGAAATCCCGGAAATGCCTCAAGGGATGCACTTTCCTCCCAACAATTATTGGGAACAACTCAACACTTCTCTAGAAGACTTAAGTTACAATATGGATCAATTAAGGGTGGAACATTAAGAGCTCTCTATCATTCTCCATGAAATTAGAGAAGATCAAAGAGTAATGAGGGAGGAGCAACAAAGGCAAGGAAGAGACATAGAAAAGCTCAAGGACATCATTGGTTCTTCAAGAAGAAAGCACCACCAGCACTGAGGTGGACTTATTCCTTGTTCTTATTTCTCTGTTTTTCGGTTTTTATGCTTAATGTTTATCTATGTTTGTGTCTTTCCTACATGATCATTAGTATTTAGTAACTATGTCTTAAGGCTATGAATAATTCCATAAATCCTTCATCTCTCTTAAATAAAAAATGTTTTAATACAAAAAGAACAAGAAGTACATGAGTTTCGAATTTATCCTTGAATTCAGTTTAATTATATGGATGTGGTGACAATACTTTTTCTTTTCTAAATGAATGCTTGAACAATGCATATTTTTGATCTTGTTGTTTATGAATGTTAAAATTGTTGGCTCTTGAAGGAATGATGAACAAAGAGAAATGTTACTGATAATCTGAAAAATCATAAAATTGATTCTTGAAGCAAGAAAAAGCAGTGAATAGCAAAAGCTTGCAAAAAAAAAAGTGTGGCAAAAAAAAAGAAAGAAAAAGAAAAAGCAAGCAGAAAAAGCCAATAGCCCTTAAAACCAAAAGACAAGGGTAAAAAGGATCCAAGACTTTGAGCATCAATGGATAGGAGGGCCCAAGGAACTAAAATCCAGGTCTAAGCGGCTAAATCAAGCTGTCCCTAACCATGTGCTTGTGGCATGCAGGTCCAAGTGAAAAGCTTGAGACTGAGTGGTTAAAGTCGTGATCCAAAGCAAAAAGAGTGTGCTTAAGAGCTATGGACACCTCTAACTGGGGACTTTAGCAAAGCTGAGTCACAATCTGAAAAGGTTCACCCAGTCATGTGTCTGTGGTATTTATGTATCCGGTGGTAATACTGGAAAACAAAATGCTTAGGGCCATGACCAAGACTCATAAAAATAGCTGTGTTCAAGAATCAACATACTTAACTAGAAGAAAGGATAAAGTGAGATGCCAAAACTATTCAGAAGCAAAAAGCTACAAGTCCCGCTCATCTAATTAGAACTAATATTCATTGATATTCTGAGATTTATAGTATGATCTCTTCTTTTTATCCTATTTTATTTTCAGTTGCTTGGGGACAAGCAACAATTTAAGTTTGGTGTTGTGATGAGCGGATAATTTATACGCTTTTTGGCATTGTTTTTAGGTAGTTTTTAGTAGGATCTAGCTACTTTTAGGGATGTTTTCATTAGTTTTTTTGCTAAATTCACATTTCTGGACTTTACTATGAGTTTGTGTGTTTTTTCTGTGATTTCAGATAATTTCTGGCTGAAATTGAGGGACCTGAGCAAAACTCTGATAAAAGGCTGACAAAGGACTACTGATGCTGTTGGATTCTAACCTTCATGCACTCAAAATGGATTTTCTGGATCTACAAAACTCCAAATGGCAAGCTCTCAACAGTTTTGGAAAGTAGACATCCAGAGCTTTCCAGCAATATATAATAGTCCATACCTTATTCGTGATTAGATGATGCAAATTGGCGCTCAACGCCAGTTCCACGCTGCATTCTGGAGCAAACGCTAGAAACACGTCACGAACTAGAGTTGAACACCAAAAACACATTACAACTTGGCGTTCAACTCCAAAAGAAGCCTCTACACATGTAAAGCTCAAGCTCAGCCCAAGCACGCACCAAGTGGGCCCTGAAAGTGGATTTCAGAATCAATTACTTATTTCTGTAAACCCTAGTAGCTAGTTTAATATAAATAGAAATTTTTACTATTGTACTAGGATCGGGGTATCTGGATTTTACATCTTTGATCACATTTGGGGGCTGGCCATTCGGCCATGCCTGGACCACTATCACTATTGTATTTTCAACGGTGGAGTTTCTACACACCATATATTAAGGGTGTGGAGCTCTGCTGTACCTCGAGTTTTAATGCAATTACTACTATTTTCTATTCAATTCAATTTATTCATGTTCTAAGATATTCGTTGCACTTCACCATGATGAATGTGATGATCCGTGACACTTATCATCATTCTCACCTATGAACGCGTAACTGACAACCACCTCCGTTCTACCTTAGACCGAGCGCATATCTCTTGGATTCCTTAATCAGAATCTTCGTGGTATAAGCTAGAATTGATGGTGGCATTCATGAGAATTCGAAAAGTCTAAACCTTGTCTGTGGTATTCCGAGTAGGATTTAGGGATTGAATGACTGTGACGAGCTTCAAACTCGCGAATGTTGGGCGTGATAACAAACGCAAAAGAATCAATGGATTCTATTCCGACATGATCGAGAACCGACAGATGTTTAGCCGTGCTATGACAGAGCATTTGGACCATTTTCACTGAGAGGATGGGATGTAGCCATTGACAATGGTGATGCCCTACATATAGCTTACCATGGAAAGGAGTAAGAAGGATTGAAGGAAGGTATTAGGAAAGCAGAGATCCAACAGGGACAAAGCATCTCTATACACTTATCTAAAATTCTCACCAATGATTTACATAAGTATTTCTATCATTATTTTTTTGTTTATTATTATTATTCGAAAACTCCATAACCATTTATTATCCGCCTAACTGAGATTTGCAAGATGACCATAGCTTGCTTCATACCAACAATCTCCGTGGAATCGACCCTTACTCACGTAAGGTTTATTACTTGGACGACACAGTGCACTTGCTGGTTAGTTGTGCGAAGTTGTGAAGAAAGTGCTGAGTTAGTAGATGCGCATACCAAGTTGAATGCCATTATTAGAGATCACAATTTCGTGCACCAACTTTCTTTGTATTGCTTTTGATCTCTTGATGACGTTTAGGGGGGCTGGCCATTCAGCCATGCCTTGACCTTCATCACTTATGTATTTTCAACGGTGGAGTTTCTACACCTCATAGATTAAGGTGTGGAGCTCTGTTGTTCCTCATGAATTAATGCAATTATTACTGTTCTCTATTCAATTCAAGCTTATTCTTGTTCTAAGATATTCATTCGCACTTCAACATGATGAATGTGATGATCAAGTGACACTCATCACCATTCTCACTTATGAATGCGTGCCTGACAACCACTTCTGTTCTACCTGAAAACAAGCTTGAATGTATATTTCTTGGCCTCCTGGTCCATGACGCATGGTTGCCTCTCCTGACAACAGAGCCTTCCATTCTGTGAGATCAGAGTTTTCGTGGTATAAGCTAGAATCAGTTGGCAGCAATCTTGAGATCCGGAAAGTCTAAACCTTATTTGTGGTATTCCGAGTAGGATCTGGGATGGGATGGCTGTGACGAGATTCAAACTCATGAGTGCTGGGTGCAGTGACAGTGCGCAAAAGGATTATTGGATCTTATTCCAACACAAGTGAGAACTGACAAATGATTAGCCCTACGTAACCCGTAGCTGGACCATTTTCATTGAGAAGACGGACGGTAGCCATTGACAACGGTGATCCCCCAACATACAGCTTGACATGGAAAGGAGTACGCATGACTGGATGAAAGCAGTAGGAAAATAGGGATTCAAAAGGAACAAAGCATCTCCATACGCTTATATGAAATTCCTACCAATGAATTACATAAGTATCTCTATCCTATTTTATGTTTTATCTGTCTTTTAATTATCAACACCCCACGACCATTTGAATCTCACTGACTGAGATTTACAAGATGACCATAGCTTGCTTCAAGCCGACAATCTCCGTGGGATCGACCCTTATGTAAGGTATTACTTGGACGACCTAGTGCATTTGCTGGTTAGTTGTAGGGAGTTGTGAAAAGTGTGATCACAATTTCGTGCACCAAGTTTTTGGTGCCGTTTCCAGGGATTTTTCAAGTTTGGACAACTGAAGGTTCATCTTGTTGCCAGAAAAGGGCACAAAGGTGGCGTTAAATGCCAGAAAGTGAAAAAAAGCTGGCGTTAAATGCCAGAAATGGGTAGTAACCTGGCGTTTAACGCCAAGATTGGCACTCAGAGGGCGTTCACATGCCAGAATGGTGCAGGGATGAGAAATCCTTGACACGTCAAGATCTGTGGACCTCACAGGATCCCCACCTACCTCAACTCAATCTCTCTCTTCTTCACACATTCTAATAACACCCTTCCCCAAATACCCTTCACCAATCACCTCCATCTCTCTTCACCATCACCTCTTCACCATTCACATCCACCCTCTCTTCCCCAAAAACCCCACCATTCAAAATTCAAAAACTTTCCCTCCCAATCCCAACCCTCACACACGGACACCCCTCTTCTACTCCTATATAAACCCATCATCACTCCTTTATTTTCACACATCATATACACTTTTCCCCTCCTTGGCCGAGCAAAACTTTTAAGTTTGGTGTCGTAAAAGTGTTGCTTTTTGTTTTTCCATAACCATTTATGGCACCTAAGGACAAAGAAACCTCTAGAAAGAGGAAAGGGAAGGCAAAAGCTTCCACCTCCGAGTCATGGGAGATAGAGAGATTCATCTCAAAGGTCCATCAAGACCACTTCTATGAAGTTGTGGCTAAGAAGAAGGTGATCCCTGAGGTCCCTTTCATGCTCAAAAGGAATGAGTATCCGGAGATCTGACATGAGATTTGAAGAAGAGGTTAGGAAGTTCTCACCAACCCCATTCAACAAGTCAGAATCTTAATGGTTCAAGAGTTCTATGCTAATGCATGGATCACCAAGAACCATGATCAAAGTGTGAACCCGAACCCAAGGAATTGGCTCACAATGGTTCAGGGGAAATACTTAGATTTCACTTCAAAAAATGTAAGGCTGGCATTCAACTTGCCAATGATGTTAGGAGATGCATGCCCCTACACTAGAAGGGTCAACTTTGATCAAAGGTTAGACCAAGTCCTCATGGACATATGTGTGGAAGGAGCTCAGAGGAAAATAGACTCCAAAGGCAAGCCGGTTCAATTGAGAAGGCATGACCTTAAACCCGTGGCTAGAGGATGGTTGGAATTCATCCAACACTCCATCATTCCTACTAGCAACCAATCCGAAGTGACTGTAGATCGGGCTATCATGATCCATAGCATCATGATTGGAGAGGAAGTAGAAGTTCATGAGGTCATATCTCAAGAACTCTACAAAGTGGCTAACAAAATCGCCACCTTGGCAAGGCTAGCCTTTCCTCATTTCATCTGTCAGCTATGTAATTTAGCTGGAATTGTCATAGGAGAAGACATCCTCATTGAAGAGCACAAGCCCATCAATAAAAAGAGGATGGAGCAAATAAGAGAGCCCACTCATGGACCTCAACAAGAGCATGAGGAAGTCCCTCATCAAGAAATCCCTGAGATGCCTCAAAGGATGCATTTTCCTCCACACAACTATTGGGAGCAACTCAATACCTCTTTGGGAGATTTGAGTTCCAATATGGAGCAACTAAGGATGGAGCACCAAGAGCACTCCATTATTCTCCATGAAATTAGAGAGGATCAAATAGCCATGAGGGAAGAGCAACAAAGGCAAGGAAGAGACATAAAGGAGCTCAAGGGTTCCAGTGGATCTTTGGTGCACGAAATTGCAATCACACTTTTGCAACCCCGCACAACTAGCCAGCAAGTGCACTGGGTCGTCCAAGTAATACCTTACGTGAGTAAGGGTCGATCCCACAGAGATTGTCAGCTTGAAGCAAGCTATGGTTATCTTGTAAATCTTAGTCGGGATATCAATAATTATCAGGGTTGATTGTGAAAAGTAAAAGAACATGAAATAAGTACTTGTCTTGCTGCACAGCTGAATCCTTCTGTAACTCTGTGAATTCCTTCAATTTTGATAATTGCCTCTGTAGAAATAAAACATATAACCTGCTAATGACTGGGTTGCCTCCCAGCAAGTGCTTCTTTACTGTCTTTACCTGGACCTTCACTGAGAATCACTCAAGTCTCAGTTTTGAGCATTCTTGCTCAAAATTGTTTTCAAGATAATGCTTGATCCTCTGTCCATTAACAATGAACTTTTTGTCAGACTCAGCATCCTGGAGCTCAACATATCCATATGGTGATACTCCTGTAATCACATACGGACCCCTCCAACGAGATTTAAGCTTTCCTGGGAATAATCTGAGCCTAGAGTTGAATAGCAAAACTTTTTGTCCTGGCTCAAAGACTCTGGATGACAACTTTTTGTCATGCCACTTCTTTGCCTTTTCCTTATAAATTTTTGC
>NC_029777.3:64191503-64192643 GCF_000817695.3 Arachis duranensis
CACACTAAGTTTGGTGTCTGCATGTGCAACAATGTTCAGAGGATCATTTTCCAATCATGGACTCAAAACCATACAGAAAAGGGATCATACATCAATTTTTAAAAAAAAAAATTGCATCAATTGTGAGAACGGTTTGCATTGTTAAGCCACCTCCTCAATAAAAGATAAGTTTGGTGTTCACCAACTTTTAACATTTTATTTAGGGGCACAATTGATCACAAAAAAAAAAATTTTAACTATTAAGCAAACCAAAACAATTTATTTTACTCTTGCAAATAAGTTGCCAACGGTCATATTAACTAGCTGTTTTGATTCATGCAGGAGAAAAAGGTTAAGACAAACATAAGGAGGGGCCACGGCTAGGAGGAGTTATGTGAGGAAGGTCACATGTGCCTAGGAGAACGCGTTTATGGGGGACAGAATTTGCATGCATGCAACATTGAACACCTAAATGCATGCAGCCAATGAGAGGAGGATCCTCGTCAAGCCTCAACCATGCATGCAAGCCGTCCATCTCATGCATTCCTTGAATGAGCAAACCAATCTCAGCCCTTCATGAACACTAACGGTTCCTTCTTCATTCATTCATTGTGGTTTTGTTGAAAAGCTTGGAAACATGGCCTATTAATAGCCGTTGCACCAACACGGCATACACATTCCCATTCAAGCCACTTTCATATGAAACCACACTCTATTCCACTTCCAAAACCAACATAATTCCCTTACCTCACACATCAAAACTGAACCAAAATTCACCCCAAACACAACACATATTTCTTCTACTCTCACTTCCTCTTTCTTTTCACTTTAATTTCAATGGCCTCCTCAAGCTCAAAAAGAAGGCCGGGAAAAGAACCTATGGTAACCGAACCTCCATCATTTGATGCACGCAAGTTTAGATCCCAATTCCATGAAGGGAGATATCATAGGTTCATGGAGACAAAGAATGTCATCTATGAAAAAGGCCTTGATCTGAGGGAAGGAGAATACCCCATTATGAGGCAAATTACTAGAGAAAGGAGGTGGGAACTCTTGTGTGCTCCTCTGACTGACATCAGTGCAGTAATGATCAGGGAGTTCTATGCAAATGCTGCAAAAGAAAACAAAAATAGTGCTCCCTACACAAGTTATGTCAGAGGG
>NC_029777.3:64192827-64193951 GCF_000817695.3 Arachis duranensis
TCTTGGGTCACAATCAAACGAGCACTCTTGACATACTGCATCTTGCATGGAGGTGAGATCAATCTTGCACAACTCATAGCCGACAGTATTCAAGAAATGGCCGATAGCACAAGCAAAGCAAAAGGTCTTGGACATCCAAGCACCATCCAAAGGCTATGTGACAGAGCTAACGTACTCTTTGAAGATGAGGACACAACAAAAGTGAAGAAAGGGAAATGGATTACCAAGAAGAGCATGGAGGGAACTAATGAAGAAGAAGACCAAGAAGGGGTAGTAGCTCCTAGACAAAGGAGATCACAAAGAGAGGAAGGACGAAATCAAGCTTATGATGCCATTGATATGAGCCAATTGCAAAGATCAATTGAAGAATTATCTCAGCAACTCATGCAGGCTCAACAAGGTCAAAATCATCTCATGCAGGCTGAACAATGCCAAAATCAAGAGGGCCAAGAGAAATATCTAGAGCCCCATCCTGAATTCATGGAGCATTTCTTGAAAGAAAAAGAGGAACGAGAAGCTTGGCAGCATCAAATGGAGGAAAAACAAGAGAAATGGCAGCAACAAATGATGACTCAGCAGCAAGAATTTCAAGCACAGATCCTTGAAGGACAAAAAGAACAATACAAAGAATTCAAAGAATCATATGATAAGCTGTATTTTAGTCAAGCTAAAGCAGTCATATGACAAGTTGTATTTTAGTCAAGCTAAAGCAGAGGAATATAGTCACAACCTGTATCAATGGAAGAATGTTCATCATACCATGGGAGAAGTTAGGCACGTACAAAGAATGGAGTATGATGAAAACATGCAAGCAAGGTTGGAGTACTTGACCCACAATCTGCCAACACTCAATCCTGAGATCAAGCCATTTGAATAATGCCCTGAATTTTTAGCCAAGCAACAAGCAAGATCTCATCACTACACTGAGTCAACCTTTAACAGATTGGAAGATTTTGGGCTCAAAGGACTCTTAGATTCTGTTTGGGGTAGAAGATGTCCTGGTGAAGAGATCCGAGATTACTCCAAGACAGGGAAGAGAAAGAAGAAGAAGGGAGAATCAAGCAGCAACCATGACCATTAGAAGGTGGCAAAGTTCTTTCATACTTCCTCTTTCATGTCTCTAA
>NC_029777.3:64197827-64197909 GCF_000817695.3 Arachis duranensis
ATGGATGCTGCATAGCTTTTATAGCATTCAACTTGAACTCATCCTCATTGACTCTCAGGGTTACTTCCCCTTTTTGTACATC
>NC_029777.3:64198083-64198407 GCF_000817695.3 Arachis duranensis
CCTGATGGATATTTAATGGAGCCATCAGCAAGTTGGAGGCATATCCGGGTTGGTTTGACTTCTTCAGTCAACCCAAGCTTTCTGATAGTGGATGCTGGTATTAGATTGATACTTACTCCAAGGTCACACAGGGCTGCCTTGGTGCAAGCACCTTCTAATGTGCATGGTATCATAAAGCTTCCTGGATCTTGAAGCTTTTCTGGTAAGCTTTTTAAAATGACTGCACTGCATTCTTCAGTGAGGAATACTTTTTCAGTTTCTCTCCAATCCTTCTTATGACTTAAGATTTCTTTCATGAACTTAGCATAAGAAGGTATTTGCTCA
>NC_029777.3:64198529-64200731 GCF_000817695.3 Arachis duranensis
TCCGCTTGGCGGAGTTTCTGAGGATAAGGCATCTTGGCTTTATAATCTTCAACCTTAGTTGCTGCAGGTTTATTCCTTACAGAAGTGGTTGGAGAAGTCCTTTTAGAGGGGTTACTATCAGCACTCTCAGGTGTCTGGTTCCTCTTTTGCGTTTGAACGCCAGGATTGGGTGGAAAATGGGCGTTTAACGCCAACTTTTCCCCATTCTCTGGCGTTTCAACGCCAGAACTGGGCAGGGAATGGGCGTTTAACGCCAGCTTTCCTCCCCTTTCTGGCGTTTGAACGCCAAAAGTAATCCTCTCTAGGCTCTTACTGTCCTCAGAGGGATTTTGGACAGTGGTTTGGTTATCTTCTGTCAATTGTTCCTTATTTGGATTTTTGCTACTTTGAGCAGTGTTATTCAATGTCTTTCCACTCCTCAGTTGAACTGCTTGACATTCTTCTGTTATCTGTTTAGATATCTGCTGTTTTGCTTGATTCAATTGCAGTTCTATGTTCTTGTTAGCAGTTTTAGTTTCATGGAGCATCTCTTTAAATTCTGCTAACTGTTTTGTCATCAGGTGTAAATGCTGATTAAGCTCAAAAATTTGTTCTTGAGGATTAGGATCAGTGGCTACTGCCATAACTTCTTCTTTTGTAGAGGACTCATGATGAGCGGATAATTTGTACGCTTTTTGGCATTGTTTTTAGTATGTTTTTAGTATGATCTAGTTAGTTTTTAGTATATTTTTATTAGTTTTTAGTTAAAATTCACTTTTCTGGACTTTACTATGAGTTTGTGTGTATCTGAGCTTTTTCTGTAAGCCCATAGTAGAAGATGTCTAACTGTACCCACTCTGAAAACATTTCAGAGGGGCACTTTCTTAGTATACCTCTATACCTCTCCCAGGCATTGTAAAGGGATTCATTATCCTCTTGCTTAAAGCCTTGGATGTCCAGCCTTAGCTGTGTCATCCTCTTTGGAGGGTAAAAGTGATTCAGGAATTTGTCTGATAACTGTTTCCATGTCTTTATGCTTGCTATAGGTTGGTTATTCAACCACCTCTTAGCTTGATCTTTTACAGCAAATGGAAACAGTAACATTCTATAGACATCCTGATCCACCTCTTTATCACGTACTGTGTTAGCAATTTGCAAGAACTGTGCCAGAAACTCAGTAGGCTCTTCCTGTGGAAGACCGAAATACTGGCAATTTTGCTGCACTATGATAATGAGTTGAGGATTTAGCTCAAAGCTGCTTGCTTTGATGGGAGGTGTACAGATGCTACTCCCGTATGCAGCTGCAATGGGGTTAGCATATGACCCCAAAGTCCTTTTGGACTGCTCAATTCCACTTAGGTCCATGATGGAGAAAGGGAATATGATATGAATTCACAAGCAAAGTATTTTTTTTTGAATTAACCGAAAAACAGAATAATAAAAAAAACAAAAGGAGAATAAAAATAAAAAAAATTCGAAAAGTAAAAGAAAATAAGATCAAAACAAATTGAAAACTGGATCAATTAGTTAATTAAAAAGATTTTGAGATTAGCAATTAAAAGATATGATTGAAAATTATTTTGAAAAAAAAAAGATTTGATCTTTGAAATAAGGAAAGAGAAGAACACAAATTGACACCAAACTTAAAATTTTTAGAAAATCAAACACTAATTTTCGAAAATTTTAAAGGAAAAACACAAGGAGGACACCAAACTTAGAATTTTTAAGGATCAAAAAGGGACTAAAGACATGCAAATTCGAAAATTAAAAGAAAAACAAAAGCATGCAATTGACACCAAACTTAAAATGTGAAACTAGACTCAACTAAAAGACTCTAAACCAACAAAAATAAAACAGTCCTAATCTAAGCAACAAGATAAGCCGTCAGTTGTCCAAACTCGAACAATCCCCGGCAAACGGCGCCAAAAACTTGGTGCACGAAATTGCAATCACACTTTTGCAACCCCGCACAACTAACCAGCAAGTGCACTGGGTCGTCCAAGTAATACCTTACGTGAGTAAGGGTCGATCCCACGGAGATTGTCGGCTTGAAGCAAGCTATGATTATCTTGTAAATCTTAGTCGGGATATCAATAATTATCAGGGTTGGTTGTGAAAAGTAAAAGAACATGAAATAAGTACTTGTTTTGCAGTAATGGAGAACAGGTTGAGGTTTTGGAGATGCTCCATCTTCTGAATCTCTGCTTTCCTACTGTCTTCTTC
>NC_029777.3:64201387-64219456 GCF_000817695.3 Arachis duranensis
TGGAGTTAAACGCCAGCTTTGGTGCCAGTTTGGGCGTTTAACTCCAATTTTTATGCCAGCTCCAGCGTTAAACGGTGGGAATTCTGAGGCTGATTTGCAACGCCGGTTTGGGCCATCAAATATCGGGCAAAGTATGGACTATTATACATTGCTGGAAAGCCCAGGATGTGTACTTTCCAATGCCGTTGAGAGCGCGCCAATTGGGCTTCTGTAGCTCCAGAAAATCCACTTCGAGTGCAGGGAGGTCAGAATCCAACAGCATCTGCAGTCCTTTTCAGTCTCTGAATCAGATTTTTGCTCAGGACCCTCAATTTCAGCCAGAAAATACCTGAAATCACAGAAAAACACGCAAACTCATAGTAAAGTCCAGAAAAGTGAATTTTAACTAAAAACTAATAAAAATATACTAAAAACTAGTTAAAATATACTAAAAACATACTAAAAACAATGCCACAAAGCGTACAAATTATCCGCTCATCAATCTTCAAGAGGAAGAACTAGCCGCCATCACTAAGGTGGACCCGTTCTTTGATTCCTTGTTCTTATCTTTCTGTTTTTCGATTTTTATACTTTGTGTGTTATCTATGTTTGTGTCTTCATTACATGATCATTAATGTCTAATGTCTATGTCTTTAAGTTATGAATAATTCCATGAATCCTTTACCTTTCTTAAATGAAAAATGTTCCTAATTACAAAAGAACAAGAAGTACATGAATTTCAAATTTTTCTTGAAATTAGTTTAACTATTTTGATGTGGTGGCAATACTTTTTGTTTTTTGAATGAATGCTTGAACAATACATATTTTTGATAGTGAAGTCTATGAATGTTAAATTTGTTGGCTCTTGAAAGAATGATGAACAAAGAGAAATGTTATTGATAATCTAAAAAATAATGAAATTGATTCTTGAAGCAAGAAAAAGTAGGGAATAACAAAGCTTGCGAAAAAAAAGGCGAAAAAGAAAAAGATAGAAAAAGAAAAAGCAAGCAGAAAAAGTCAATAGCACTTTAAACCAAAAGGCAAGGCTAAAAGGGATCCAAGGCTTTGAGCATTAATGGATAAGAGGGCCCAAAGGAATAAAATCCTAGCCTAAGTGGCTAAATCAAGCTGTCCCTAACCATGTGCTTGTGCCATGAAGGTCCAAAGTGAAAAGCTTGAGACTGAGTGGTTAAAGTCGTGATCAAAAGCAAAAATAGTGTGCTTAAGAACTCTGGACATCTCTAACTGGAGACTCTATCAAAGCTGAGTTACAATCTAAAAAGGTTCACCCAGTTATGTGTCTGTGGCATTTATGTATCCGGTGGTAATACTGGAAAACAAAGTGCTTAGGGCCACGACTAAGACTCATAAAGTAGCTGTGTTCAAGAATCAACGTACTGAACTAGGAGAATCAATAACACTATCTAAATTCTGATTTCCTAATGGATGCCAATCATTCTGAACATCAAAGGATAAAGTGAGATGCCAAAACTATTTAGAAGCAAAAAGCTACTAGCCCTACTCATCTAATTTGAACTAAGCTTCATTGATAATTTGGGATTTATAGTATATTCTCTTCTTTTTATCCTATTTTGTTTTCAGTTGCTTGGGGACAAGCAACAATTTACGTTTGGTGTGGTGATGAGCGGATAATTTATACACTTTTTGGCATTGTTTTTACATAGTTTTTAGTATGATTTAGTTAGTTTTTTGTATATAATTATTAGTTTTTATGCAAAAATCACATTTCTAGACTTTACTATGAGTTTGTGTGTTTTTCTGTGATTTTAGGTATTTTTTGACTGAAATTGAGGGACCTGAGCAAAAATCTGATTCAGAGGCTGAAAAAGGATTGTAGATGCTGTTGGATTCTGATCTCCCTGCACTCGAAATAGATTTTCTGGAGCTATAGAAGCCCAATTGGCGCGCTCTCAATTGCGTTGGAAAGTAGACATCTTGGACTTTCCAGCAAAAATATAATAGTCCATACTTTTCCCGAGTTTTGATAACACAAACTGGCGTCTTAACGCCAACTTTCTACCCTTTGCTGGCGTTAAACGCCAGAACTAGCATAAAAGATTTAGTTAAACGCCCAAACTGGCACCAGAGCTGGCATTTAACTCCAAGAAAAGCCTATACACATGAAAGCTTCAATGCTCAGCCCAAGCACACACCAAGTGGGCCCCAGAAGTGGATTTCTGCATCATTTACTTATCTCTGTAAACCCTAGGTTACTAGTCATTATAAATAGGTCCTTTTACTATTGTATTTTGATATTGGGAGATCTTTAGATCATTGTGGAGACTATCTTTGTACTACTTTTGATCTCTTGATCATGTTTAGGGGGGCTGGCCATTCGGCCATGCCTGGACCTTCATCACTTATGTATTTTCAACGGTGTAGTTTTTACACCTTATAGATTAAGGTGTGGAGCTCTGCTGTTCCTTACGAATTAATGCAATTACTACTGTTTTCTAGTCAATTCAAGCTTATTCTTGTTCTAAGATATTCATTCGCACTTCAACATAATGAATGTGATAATCAAGTGACACTCATCACAATTTTTACTTATGAACGTGTCCTTGACAACCACTTCCGTTATACCTGAAAACAAGCTTGAATGTATATCTCTTGGCCTCCTAGTCTACGACGCATGGTTGCCTCTCCTGACAACAGAGCCTTCCATTCCGTGAGACCAGAGTCTTCGTGGTATAAGCTAGAATCAATTGGCAGCATTCTTGAGATCCAGAAAGTCTAAACCTTGTCTGTGGTATTCCGAGTAGGATCTGGGATGGGATGACTATGACGAGCTTCAAACTCGCGAGTGCTGGGCGCAGTGACTGTGTGCAAAAGGATCATTGGATTTTATTCCAACACAAGTGAAAACCGACAGATGATTAGCCCTACGTAACCCGTAGCCAGACCATTTTCACTGAGAGAACGGACGGTAGCCATTGACAACGGTGATCCCCCAACATACAGATTGCCATGGAAAGGAGTACGCATGACTGGATGAAAGTAGTAGGAAAGCAGGGATTCTAAAAGAACAAAGCTTCTCCATACGCTTATCTGAAGTTCCTACCAATGAATTACATAAGTATCTCTATCCTATTTTTGTTTTATCTGTCTTTTAATTATCAACACCCCATAACCATTTGAATCTGCCTGACTAAGATTTACAAGACGACCATAGCTTGCTTCAAGCTGACAATCTCCGTGGGATCGACCCTTACTCACGTAAGGTATTACATGGACGACCCAGTGCACTTGCTGGTTAGTTGTACGGAGTTGTGAAAAGTGTGATCACAATTTCGTACACCAGGCCCTAAACCTCTCGACCAAGGTTCCCGGGGAGGGGTCGTCTAAGGCTTCCCTGAAGAGGTCGACCTCGGACGCTTCTGGACCCAAAAATGTCATCCCGATTCCTAACGTCCGGCTAGCCTCATCCGTTCCTCCTCTGCCGACCTCCAGTGCTGCCTCCCCGTCTGTTACCGGCCCTTCTCCCAAGAAGCAGAGAACTGTTGAGCCCTTTAATTTGGATGCCCCTGATTTCGATGCCATGGGGTTTGTCGATCAACAAATTGCTCCTTATGGTGTTGTGCCTACGGATGATGTATCCATCCTTCACCATCTGGAATTCATTACCCAAAACAGTGTTAAAATGGCGCACATGGGAACGGCCTTGTTCCGGACTGCTCAGGATGTTCCTATTCATGCCACTAAGGCGTTCATGGAGGAGGCCAAGTCGGAGTATGATAGGATCAAGGGGTTGAAGGAGGAGCTCGAAAAAAGGTGGCAAAACTGGAGAAAGAGTTGGAGGGTGAAATGGTTCGGGCTACAGCGGCTAAGACTCTGGCAGATCTGTTTGAGGAGATGGCCCAGAAGCACAACGATAGCTATGTCCAGACTTATAGAGAGATGGTCGAGTTCCGGAAGAGTTTAGAATCTGCTCGATCTGACTATGCCGAGCTTCAGGGTCATCTTGTGAGTAGTGTAACTGCTGCTTATGAGAATTTGAAGGATCGGGTTCAAGTTCTTGCGCCCGAGCTCGACCTTACCTTTTTTAGTTTATATAATATTGTAAAAGATGGTAAGATTGTCCCTGATGACCCTGATGATGATGATGATGTCGTTCCTCCTCCCATTTCTTCTGCCAAATCCTCTGTTATCCTGTCTTCCTCAACTTTGGTAGTTGAAGTTGGTCAGCCGGAGTCTGATCCTGACGTCCAAATTCTGAACCGGGATGATGGGACGGTAGATGCAGTACCCCTTCAAACTTGCCCTCCTTCTCCTCGAGATGCTACTATTGGGAAGTCTTTGGATCCTCTCTAATTTTTCTGATGTATTTGTGTATAGCCTGGTCTTGTGGGCTTTTGAACTTTTTATTTTGTAAGTTGTGATCTTGACTTTGGATATTCATGTTTCTTTTTTAGCAACCTTATTTTGAAAAACAAAAATAGTTTTTCTTGCTCTTAGGGTCAGCTTCAAGCGGCCTCTTGAGTCTGTTTTATGGTAACAGCTTTGTTTCTTTGTGATATGCTTGCCTGCAGCTTTCTTTAGCACTTTCTGGGAATCTTCAAAGTATTTATTGTCCAACCTCTTTTGATTGTCTTTGTGCTTTATTTATTTCCTGCCTTAGTTGAAGTGTCCTTTTTAAGGCTAGTTGTTTGTTTGAGTATTCTTTGATAGAATACTTTGTAAATTGATTTTGGCAAGGTCGTGGTCTTTTGAGTCGAGTTGTCTCCCTTTTGACGCGCGCCTTCTATTGGTTGATTCTCTTAGTTGATCTTTTCTTGAGTTATTTCTAGTAATCCCTTGGGTTTACTTTTTATAACTCTGTCATTATTCGCGCCTCGGGCTGACTTCTTCATGTCGGCCTGCCCCAAGTTATTTTGTGTAATCCATTTTATTTAGACCTTGTCCAATCTCTTTTTTATGGATTACTTTGTATAACTTTTTGTAGCTTTCTGGGCCGACTTCGTCATATCAGTCCCTTCGAAATTATTTCTAGTAATCCGTTTTATTTGGACCTTGTCAGGTCTCTTTTTACAGATTACTTTTTATAACTTTTTGTAGCTTTAGTCTGACTTCTTCTTGTCCGTCCCTTTGGAAGTTATTTCTAGTAATCCGTTTTATTTGGACCATGTCAGGTCTCTTTTTACGGATTACTTTATATAACTTTTTGTCACTTTGATCTGGTCCGACTTCTTTTGCGTCGGTCCATTCCAAGTTATTTCTTAGCAATCCATTTTTGTTTCATACCTCGTCAGGCCTCTATTCATGGATTGCTTTTTATAACTTCTTGCATTATTCTGTTTTTATCGCTTTTCATCTTTGCCGATTTTGTAGAGTTTGATCCTCACTTGGTCAATCTTTGATGAATTCGGTTTTTATTCTTTGTCGATCACATCGGGTAGTGAATTTGATTTTCACTTTTGCGAATCTGTAGCTTTATAATCGGGCGATGAATTTTGTATTTTCAGAATAATGCGTCATGATAAAGAGATTTTGTAGGAAATTTGAAAAACTTCATTCAAAATAGAAATATGCGAAATATATACATGTGGGTGCTTACCCTAGGTAATTTTGTAGATCTTGGCTTGGTGCCTCATTAAAAAACCTTTTTTAGGAAAAAGAGTGCACCTTTGTCCTAAGATCTTTTATTACCTTTTAACTATAATACCTTCTTAGGCTGCAGGTGTGCCATGATCTCCGTAGCTCTCGGCCCTCGAGTTCGGACACTTTGTAGTAACCTTTTCCCAGTACCTCTGTGATTTGGTAGGGTCCTTTCTAATTAGCTGCTAGCTTTCCCTTTCTGGGTCGACTTGTTTCAATATCATTTCGGATTAGGATGAGGTCATTGTTGGTGAAGCTTCGCTACAGTACCTTTTGGTTGTATCTTAAGGCCATATGGCGTTTTAGTGCTTCTTTTCTGATCCGAGCTCTTTCTTGGACTTCTGAGAGTAGGTCGAGCTCTTCCCTTTGGAGTTGGGAGTTAGCTTCATCGCTGTAGAAGATCATTCTGGGAGATCCTTCTTAAACTTCTACCGGTATCATTGCCTCTATTCCATAAGCCAATCGGAAGGGTGATTTCTTTGTGGTGGAGTGTGGAGTTGTCCGATATGTCCATAGGACTTATGGGAGCTCTTCGGCCCAGGCTCCCTTTGCGTCCTGCAGCCTCCGTTTTAACCCGGCTAGTATGACTTTATTGGCAGCTTCTGCTTGTCCATTAGCCTGCATTTGTTCCACGGATGTGAATTGGTGCTTTATCTTCAAGTCAGCTACCAATTTTCTAAAGCTTGCGTTTGTGAACTGAGTGCCATTGTCTGTGGTGATGGAGTAAGGAACCCCAAACCTCGTGATAATGTTCCTATATAGGAATTTTCGACTTCTTTGGGCCGTGGCATTGGCTAAGGGCTCTCCCTTTATCCATTTTGTGAAATAATCTACCCCTACAATGAGGAACTTAACCTGTCCTGACCCTTGGGGGAAGAGCTCGAGAAGGTCAAGTCCCCACTTTGCAAATGGCCAAGGTGATGTCACGCTGATGAGCTCCTCTGGTGGGGCGACATTGAAATTAGCATGTTTCTGACATGGTGGACACGTCTTAACGTACTCGGTGCCTTCTTTTTGAAAATTCGGCCAAAAGAATCCAGCTTGGAGTATTTTTTTAGCAACGGCTCGTGCTCCGAGATGGTTCCCACAGGCGCCACTGTGTATCTCTTCCAATACCTCTTTTGTGTTAGAGGTCGGTACACATTTTAGTAGAAGTGTTGAAATTCCTCTCTTGTATAGAATGTTGTTTATGACGGTGTAATACTGTGCCTCCCGTTTTAACCTCTTTGCCTCCTGCTTATCCGTAGAGAGTATCTCTGATTTGAGGTAGTTAGTTATGGGAGTCATACATCCTTGATCTTGGCCTGATATGGCTAAGATTTTTTCTTCTTTTGAGATTGACGGGTTCTACAGTACTTCCTGGATGAGGCTCCTATTATTAACCCCTGGTTTGGTGCTGGCAAATTTTGAGAGTGTGTCAGCTCGAGCATTCTGTTCCCGAGATATATGTTGGATATCAAATTCCTGGAATTGCCCGAGTTGTTCCCTGGTTTTGTCCAGGTACTTTTTCATAGCCAGATCTTTGGTTTGGTAGGTCCCTGTTATTTGCGAGGTGACAACCTGTGAGTCGCTAAAGATGAGAAGTGTTTGGGCTCCGACTTCTTTAGCCAGCATCAAACCAGCTAATAGTGCCTCATACTCAGCCTGGTTATTAGAAGCAGGTAACTCGAACTTTAGTGAAAGTTCGATTTGGGTTCCCTGATTACTTTCTATTATCACGCCTGCTCTGCTCCCAGTTTTATTGGAAGAGCCATCCACATAAAGATTCCACTTTGTAGGGATTTTGGGGTGTCAGTGTACTCTGCAATGAAGTCGGCCAGATACTATGATTTGATCGCTATCCGAGCTTCATATTGGAGGTCGAATTTGTACAACTCGACTGCCCACTATAGAATTCTCCCCGCTAAATCTGTTTTCTACAGAATGGCTTTTATGGGTTGGTTAGTCCAAACCTTGATGGTGTGAGCCTGGAAGTATGGACGAAGTCGTCAAGAGGTTTATATGAGAGCGTAGGCGAACTTCTCTATCTTTTGATAGTTCAGTTCGGACCCTTGTAGTGCTTTGCTGATGAAGTATATAGGTTGCTGTCCACTTTTGTCCTCTCGGACTAGTGCCGAGGCGACTGTCCGGCTTCCTACTACTAGGTATAATATGAGTGCTTCTCCTTTCCGAGGTCGAGTAAGAACGGGTGGTTGTCCCAGGAATCTTTTAAACTCCTGGAAAGCTAGCTCACACTCTGATGTCCATTTGAACTTCTTTCCCTTCCTTAGCGTAGCGTAGAAGGAGATAGATCTTATGGTTGATTCAGCTAGAAATTTGGACAAGGCTGCCAGTCGCCCGTTGAGTTGTTGCACTTCTTTGACACATGTTGGGGTTTTTATGTTGAGTATGGCCTGGCACTTGTCCGGGTTTACTTTTATTCTTCTTTGTGTGAGCGTGAATCCTAAGAATTTGCCGGTTTCAACTGCGAAGGTGCATTTCGCAGGGTTAAGTTGCTTGCCATGCTTTCTTATGGTATTGAACACTTGGACGAGGTCGAACAGTAATGATTCCTCGCGTTGTGTCTTTACTAACATATCGTCCACATATACCACCATTAGTTTTCCAATGTGATCTGTGAGGACTTTGTTCATTAACCTTTGGTAGGTAGCTCCTGCGTTTTTGAGTTTGAATGGCATGACGACGTAGCAATAATTCGCTTTAGGTGTTAAGAATGAGGTTTTTTCTTGATCAGGTGGGTACATCGGGATTTGATTGTATCCTAAATAGGCGTCCATAAATGAGAGGTACTTGTATCCGGAGGAGGCATCCACTAGAGTGTCGATGTTTGAGAGTGGATAAGGATCTTTTGGGCAAGCTTTGTTGAGGTCGGTGTAATCAATGCACATCCACCACTTCCCATTTGACTTTTTCACCAAGACAACATTGGCTAGCCATAGTGGGTACTTGACTTCTCTAATGAATCCTGCCTCTAGTAGAGCTTGTACCTATTCTTCCATAGCTTGGGGTCTTTCTGGTCTGAGCTTTCTACACTTCTGCTGTACTAGCCGAGATCCTGGATATGCTGCCAGCTTGTGGCACATTAGCTTGGGGTCTATGCCCGGCATGTCTGCAGCCTTCCATGCGAAGAGGTCGTTATTATATTTTAAGAACTGTATGAGGGACTTTTTTATCTGGGACATCTCCGATCTGGACTTTTTCTATCTCGCCTTCAGGCTGTGGACAGAGTTCTTCCCGACCTCAAATTCCCCCGAGTTCGATGGTGTGGATTTCCTCTCCTTTGCCTCTAAGGTTCAGACTTTCATTATAACAGCAGCGTGCTATTTTCTGGTCTCCTTTTATCGTAGCGATCCTTTCTGTAGTTGGGAACTTCATGCATAGATGTGGAGTTGAGACTACTGCCCCGAGCTGATTTAGCGTTGTCCGACCTATTAAGGCATTGTAGGCTGAGCTCACGTTGACCATAATGTAGTCTATGTTGAGTGTCCTTGACCGGTTTTCCTTTCCAAAGGTTGTGTGTAGCGAGATGTATCCAAGTGGTTAGATTGGAGTGTCTCCTAATCCGAATAAGCTGTTCGGATATGCTCTGAGCTCTTTTTCTTCCAGGCCGAGTTTGTCGAAGGCAGTTTTGAATAAGATGCCAGCTGAACTTTCTTGGTCCACCAGTGTGTGGTGGAGGTTAGCGTTGGCCAATATAATAGTGATAACCATGGGATCGTCATGTCCCGAGATGATGCCAGCTGCGTCCTCTTTAGTGAAAGTAATAGTAGAGAGGTCGGGTGCTCCTTCTCCTCCCTCGACGTGATATACTTCTTTGAGGTGTCTTTTGCGAGATGATTTGGAGATTCATCCTCCAGCAAATCCTCCATGTATCATGTGAACATGTCTCTCAGGGGTACGAGGTTGTCGTTCTGTTCGTCCGACCTCTTCGTCTCTTCCTCTTTTTCTGGGCTCATCTGTCTTACTGGCTAGGTACCGATCTAGTCTCCCTTATTTTACCAATTTCTCTTTGACATTCTTCAAGTCGAAGCACTCGTTTGTGGGATGTCCATAGATTCGATGGTATTCGCAGTATTCCGTCCGATTTCCTCCTCCCTTTTTGCTTTTAAGTGGGCGAGGTGGTGGGATTTTTTCAGTGTCGCATACTTCTTGGTATACTTCCACAAGAGACACCCGGAAAGGGGTGTAATTGTGGTATTTCTTGATTTTCTCTCCATGTTGATCTTCTTTTTTCTTGGACTATTTATCCTTATCTTAGGAGGAGTAAAAGAATCCGGATTTCGAGGTCTCTCCTAGTCGAGAGTTTTCCTCCATGTTGATGTACTTTTTTGCTCGTTCTTGTACTTTATTCAGAGACGTGAGATGTTTCTTTGATATGTAATGACTAAAAGGCCCCTCCCGTAGGCCATTGATGAGACCCATAATGGTTTCTTCAGATGGCAAACTTTGTATGTCCAGACATGCTTTGTTGAATATTTCCATGTAGTTGTGAAGACTTTCCCGATCTCTTTGCTTGATACCTAACAAGCTTGGGGCGTGCTTGGCTTTGTCCTTCTGGATGGAGAATCTAGCAAGGAACTTTCCCGCTAAGTCATCAAAGCTTGAGATGGACTTCGGGGGTAGGCTGTCGAACCACTTATTGCCATTTTGGTTAAGGTAGTTAGGTAAGCTTTGCACCGGATTGCATCCGAGGCATCGGTGAGATACATTCTACTTCTAAAATTACTGAGATGATGGCTTGGATCTGATGTGCCGTCGTACGGGGTCATGTCGGGAGCTTTGAAGTCTTTTGGGACTTTGGCTTTCATAATCTCTTTGGTGAATGGGTGTTGATCCTTGTGGGGATTATCCTCATGATTGGATCGAGTAGTCTTTTTTAGATCTGCTTCAAGCTGTAATAGTTTGTCTTTCAGCTCTTTGCGTTGCCTAGTTTCCCTTATGAGGTCCTTTTCGGCATCTCGTTGATACTTGGCTTCTTTTTCGAGTTGTTTAAGACTTTCTTGTTAAGCTTGAAGTGCCTCTAGGATTTCTGCATTTGGCGGACTCTTATCTTTGTTTAGTTGAAGAGTATCCTTTGATGTGGCATCCGTGTTCTAGCGCGGCGTCCTATCCTCTAGATCAAAGTCGTGGTTATTGTCAAGGTTGTCTGTTGTGACGATGGGATGACTTTCAGGTTTCCCGGCAATGGCACCAATGTTCCGTGGGTTACCTGAAATTGTAGGTCGATCTCGAACGAGATCTTCCGTACTGGTCGGTGCTATTGAGTCCGACTTGATGATGGTTGCTGGAGCCGCCGTATCTGACTTGTTGGACTTAACGGTGGTGCTGATCCTTCGTCCCCGGAGGGTGGTGGTACCTGTAAGGGACTCCGATGCTTAAGTTAGCAAGGGTATTAAGTAGGTTTTTAGTAGAATCAGAGTATGAGTTATGCTTGGGTGCTCCAGTGTATTTATAATAGTGTGGAATGATCTTTCTGGAGATAAGATAGTTATCTTATCTTATCTTTGAGTGAAGTCATCTTATCTTCAAGAGAACCGTCCTTATCTCTATAGGCTTTGGGCTGCCTTTGGATTTGGGTCATGTTCCTCTATTTGGACCCTTTTTGGGCTCTCATGGTGATTTGGCCGAGCTCTTGGAGAAGAGGTCGGATAGTTCAGACCTGAAGAGGTCGGTTGGCTTGTCGTCGATCGTCTTGGGTGGGACATCTTCGACCCAGGGTATGACCAATTTTCAAAGTTCTTAGAAGTCTTCAGAAAGTTACAAATCAATATTCCTTTTGCTGAGGTTTTGGAGCAAATGCCTATCTATGTCAAGTTCATGAAGGAGCTGTTGTCAAAGAAGAAGCGTTTAAAGGGAAATGAGACAGTAGTCCTGACTAAGGAATGAGTGCCGTAATTCAGAATAACTTGCCAAGGAAGATGCCATATCGAGGGAGCTTTCAGATTCCATGCACCATTGGAAGTACAACCTTTGAGAAAGCATTATGTGATCTAGAAAAAAGCATTAATTTAATTCCCTTGTCTGTGATGAAGAAGCTGCAAATCCAAGAGGCACAACCCACAAGGATAGCATTACAGATGGCAGACAAATCTATGAAGCGTGCATACGGATTAGTAGAGAATATCTTAGTCAAAGTGGGTAAGTTCTTCCTCCCAGCAGATTTTGTGATTCTTGACACAGGGGAGGATGAGAATGCCTCTATAATTCTAGGAAGACCATTCCTATCCACCGAAAGAGCTTTGATTGATGTAGAAGTGGGTGAATTAGTGCTTAGAATGCAAAATGAGCAACTAGTCTTTCATGTTTTCAAAGATGTACATTCAGCAAGTGAAGAAGAGAGGTGCATGCAGACTGAGCTTATTAATCCAACCCTTCAAAAACCCCCTGATGATGCACAGCAGAATTTGCAGCACAAACCTCCCTTGGTAACAATCAATAAAATTCCTCCTGACATCAAACCTAAGTTTGGTGTTAGGAATGCATCATCCCCTAAGGAGGAAGTTCCCAAAAAGAAGAGAGTACCCAGAGGATGGAGAAACTAAAAGATCCACATTGAAGGTTTCTCCCCTGGAATGAAAGTAGAGTTGACTAGAAATTCAGCATGGATTTATATAGTAAACACAATCCTCTCTCTGGAGCATATTGAGCTACTTTATGGAGACACAGGAAAGAAGTTCAAAGTAAGGGGTGAAGAGCTGAGCCCCTATCATCCTCCTCCTTAGAGGAGCTGACCGTCAAGCTAGTGACGGTAAATAAGCGCTTGTCGGGAGGCATCCCGATTATTTCGTATCCTTAGTTGTTTTTCGTAGTAGTGGTTGGTGCACGAAATTGTGATCATCAATGGTGCCATCAACATGGTACGCTCAATTGCAATCTCAACTCTTTATCATAACTTTGCACAACTAACCAACAAGTGCACTGGGTCGTCCAAGTAATAAACCTTACGCGAGTAAGGGTCGATCCCACGGAGATTGTTGGTATGAAGCAAGTTATGGTCATCTTGTAAATCTCAGTCAGGCAGATTCAGATGGTTATGGGTGATTTATGAATAAAGCATAAAATAAAGATAGAGATACTTATGTAATTCATTGGTGAGAATTTCAGACAAGCGAATGGAGATGCTCTGTCCCTTCCGTCTCTCTGCTTTCCTACTGTCTTCATCCAATCCTTCTTACTCCTTTCCATGGCAAGCTGTATGTTGGGAATCACCATTGTCAATGGCTACAATCCCATCCTCTCAGTGAAAATGTTCAACGCGCTCTGTCACAGCACGGCTAATCATCTATCGGTTCTCAATCAGGTTGGAATAGAATCCAGTGATTCTTTTGGGTCTGTCACTAACGCCCAGCCTTCAGGAGTTTTAAGCTCGTCACAGTCATTCAATCTTTGAATCCTACTCAGAATACCACAGACAAGGTTTAGACCTTCCGGATTCTCTTGAATGCCGCCATCAATTCTAGCTTATACCACGAGGATTCCGATTAAGGGATCCAAGAGATATCCATTCAATCTAAGGTAGAACGGAGGTGGTTGTCAGGCACACGTTCATAGTTGAGAATGATGATGAGTGTCACGGATCATCACATTTATCAAGTTGAAGAACAAGTGATATCTTAGAACAAGAATAAGCTGAATTGAATAGAAGAACAATAGTAATTGCATTAATACTCGAGGTACAGCAGAGCTCCACACCTTAATCTATGGTGTGTAGAAACTCCACCGTTGAAAATATATAAGAACAAGGTCTAAGCATGGCCAAATGGCCAGCCTCCCAAAGAGGGTTCAATCATAAAAACATGATCAAAAGATTCTCAATACAATAGCAAAAGGTCCTATTTGTAGAGAACTAGTAGCTTAGGGTTTACAAAGATGAGTAAATTACATAAAAATCTATTTCCGGGCCCACTTGGTGTGTGCTTGGGCTGAGCATTGAAGATTTCATGTATAGAGACTTTTCTTGGAGTTAAACGCCAGCTTTTGTGCCAGTTTGGGCGTTTAACTCCCATTCGTGTGCCAGTTCCGGCGTTTTACGCTAGAATTCTTGAGCTGACTTGGAACGCCTGTTTGGGCCTTCAAATCTCAGGCAAAGTATGAACTATTAAACATTGTTGGAAAGCCCAGGATGTCTGCTTTCCAACGCAATTGAGAGCCCGCCAATTGGGCTTCTGTAAGTCTAGAAAATCTACTTCGAGTGCAGGGAGGACAGAATCCAACAGCATCTGCCGTCCTTTTCAGCCTCTAAATCAGATTTTTGCTCAGGTCCCTCAATTTCAGCCAGAAAATACCTGAAATCACAAAAAAACACACAAACTCATAGTAAAGTCCAGAAAAGTGAATTTTAACTAAAAACTAATAAAAATATAATAAAAACTAACTAAAACATACTAAAAACATACTAAAAACAATGCCAAAAAGCGTATAAATTATCCACTCATCACAACACCAAACTTAAATTGTTGCTTGTCCTCAAGCAACTGAAAATAAAATAAGATAAAAATGACTTCGTTATTTTTTTTTCTTTTTCCCCTTTCCCTTTTTTTTCATTTTTTTTTGTATGCACTGCTTTTTCTTGCTCCAAGAATCATTTTTTATGATTTTTCAGATCCTCAGTAACATGTCTCCTTTTTCATCATTCTTTCAAGAGCCAACATTCATGAACAACAAATTCAAAAGACATATGCACTGTTCAAGCATACATTCAGAAGTCAAAGTATTGCCACCACATCAAAATAATTAATCTGTTATAAAATTCAAAATTCATGCAATTCTTCTCTTTTTCAATTAAGAACATTTTTCATTTAAGAAAGGTGATGGATTCATAGGACATTCATAACTTTAAGGCATATACACTAAGACACTAATGATCATAAGAAACAAACATAGATAAACTTAAGCATGAAAATTCAAAAAAATAGAAAAATAAAGAACAAGGAGATTAAAGAACGGGTCCACCTTAGTGATGGCAGCTTGTTCTTCCTCTTGAAGATCTTATGGATTGCTTGAGCTCCTCAATGTCTCTTCCTTGCCTTTGTTGCTCCTCTCTCATGATTTTTTGATCTTCTCTAATTTCATGGAGGAGGATGGAATGTTCATGGTGCTCCACCCTTAGTTGTCCCATGTTGGAACTCAATTCTCCTAGGGAGGTGTTGATTTGCTCCCAATAGTTTTGTGGAGGAAAGTGCATCCCTTGAGGCATCTCAGGGATTTCATGATGAATGGGATCTCTTGTTTACTCCATCCTTTTCTTAGTGATGGGCTTGTCCTCATCAATGAGGATGTCTCCCTCTACGTCAATTCCAACTGAAAGGCTAACCTTGCCAAGGTAGAGGACTTGTCCGCCACCTTATAAAGTTCTTGGGCTATAACTGACGTTAGGATTTTTGCCAGTAAAGAATGTCATAAAAACAGTCGCGTTGTAGATATAGACTCTAAACCGACAAAAATCCCTTTGTACAAACGTTTTGGGTGTCACAAGTAACAAACCCCTTTAGAAATTGTTAACCGAGTATTTAAACCTCGGGTCGTCTTCTCAAGGAACTGCAAAGAAGTATGTTCTTATTATTGGCTATAAAGGTTGTGAATTCAGGGTTTAGAAGGTGAGAAGCAAGTGATTTAAATGACAAGTAAAGTAAATGGCAATTAAAAATAAATAAATAACTGTAAAACAACTTTTGGCAAGATAAGAGAATTTAAAGGTCTAACTTAGTTATCTCTCTCAACTATAATAAAAGTTGAATCTAAACTCCACTTGGTCAACCTTTACCAAGGCAAAGGAAAGTCAAGGGACTAATTAAATTGACCTTTGAATCCTAATTATTTCCTAAAAAAAGGTTGGGATTATTTAGGTTCAGCTCAATTAGCAAGATAACGATTATTAATTACGTTGAGTTCAATAACTGTTGAGTTACTAAATTCTTAATCAGAACTAAAAGGGAAAAAAGTAAAATTGCTGGAATAATAAAAATATCCTTAGATGGGAAGCAATGGTAACTTAATTCACAGAGAATAATTATAAACTGAAAATACCTCAATTATCATTAAATAAAAATGTCATCAACAGCCAATTGGGCAACATCAATCAAACATAATAAAGGCTTCAGAGTAATCAAAATATAAAAGAGAAATTAAATAGTAAAACAGAATATTAAACCTGGGATCGAGAGTCACTTTAGAAAGCTAAGAGAAGTCCTAAATCCTAATTTCTAAAAACACTACCTAAATCCTAAGAGAGAGAGAGAGGAGAGAACCTCTCTCTCCAAAACTACATCTAAAACATGAAAAGTAAATTATAAGAGGCATGATTATGAATGGATGCATTTCTCCTACTTTATAGCCTCTAATCTGTGTTCTCTGGGCCGAAAACTGGGTCAGAAATAGCCCAGAAATCACTTTCAGTGCTTTCTGGTCCGTACAGGTCGCGGAAAAGTGACGCGACCGCGCGGATTGGGTGTTGGCTAGGACACGCGTCCGCGTGACCCACGCGTTCGCGTCACCTGGCGTCGAGGCAACTATGGCAAATTATATATCAAATCGAAGCCCCGAATGTTAGCTTTCTAACGCAATTGGAACCGCGTCGTTTGGACCTCTGTAGCTAAAGTTATAGCCGTTTGAGTGCAAAGAGGTCAGGCTGGACAGCTTAGCAGTTTTTTCAACCTCTTGCATTTCTTCCACTTTTGCATGCTTCCTTTCCATCCTCCAAAGAAGCATGTTTTCAATCAAAGCACATAATCAGGAAGGAAATATAAAACCATGCAAATAGTATGAATAAGTGGGTAAAGAGTAGATAAAAATCACTCAATTGAGCACCAGATAAACCATAAAATAGTGGTTTATCAACCTCCCCACACTTAAACATTAGCATGTCCTCATGCTAAACTCAAAAGAAGCTATAAAGATGAAGAGGAAAGGTGAAATGTTATGAAATGCAACCTATGTATATGAATGCAGCTACATGCAAAATGTTTTTACCTACTTGGTTTAAAAGTAAATAAATTCTCCAAGAATAAATATAAACCAAATTCCACTAATTCAAATTACACAATAAAAGATAAGTAAACTTGTAAGAAGATAGCTCATGAAAGCAGGGAACATAGAATCAAGCATTGAACCCTCACAGGAAATGTATATGCACTTCTAATCTCTCAAGTGTCTAGGGTCAATCACTCTACTCTTCCCTAGTCATGCTTTCTAACACTTTGTTCTTCATCTAACCAATCAACAATATTTAATGCATCAATGCAAACATCATGAGGTCTTTTCAAGGTTGTAATAGGGCTAAGGTAAGGGTAAGGGTATATACTTATCTTATCTTTTTGGGAGTTTTATCTCTATCTTTGCGGAACCGCCTTTCCCAGGCCTTTTCGGCCTTTAGGTTTTGGGCTTCGTTCCTTTTGATGGGCCTTCTTAGCCTATTTTGTCCGAGGTCCGACCTCAGGCTTGGGCCTTGGGCGAGGTCGGGCCTTCTATGATCTTGACCGGTTTTGGGGAGCTCGGTCAGGGTATGAACATTGCCCCTGCCCGAGTTCGTCCTTTTTGAGAGGTTGAGCTCGGGCATAGTAGTTTTTTCAAAATTTGAAAATGGCCGTTTCAGCATTTATTGCTTGTTACCGTTTCTCCTCGATTTCCGTTCGGGCTCTGTGAAGGCATTATTTATTTGCCCCTTTCCTTATTTTCTTCGTTTATTCTGTTCCCTTTTCATTTTTCTGAGTTTTCGCCACCTCTTCTTCGAGCGCCGCTCCTTCTTTGTTTTCTTCTTCTCCGATTCTTTTCTGTGCGTCTTTCTGGGGTTTCCTCCGCGCCGCCGTTTTCGTTCTCCTTGCATCGGAGCTTGTCATCTTTCTTCCTTTTTTTCCAGGTTTGTTCTCGTCTTCATTTTCTTTGCACACATATGCTTCTGTTTCTTTTTCTTCTATGCCTGGGTTGCCCCGAAAAGAGGCGCCGCCATTGCTTTGGTTATTTTGTATGTGGGGGGGCTCTTTTCTCTTTGGTATTTTGTTTTCGAGTGGCTGTATTTTCTTCTGAAAGAACTTTTTGTTTTCTTGCTTTGCTGAATGGGCTTTTGCTGTTTTGCCTTTATGTGATTTTTGCCTTGCTGTTTGTATTCTTCTTTGTAGGCAAGATTTTTATGTCTCGAAAGGTTCTTCAAGCAATGTCGACCAAGATTCCGAGTGGTCTTGGTTGGGTAGATCCTGTTCCTTTAAAAGTCCCTTCTGTGGTAGATACCGAGTATTTAGCTAGGTTTCGTAGGCAATGTAGCATATGTGAGGATAGGGAGTCTGAGAGGGATTATGAGTTAGTAGCCCCGGATTCCGAGGAGAGAGTTTGCTTCCCGCCTTTAGACAGTTCCGAGAAGCTCTTCTTTTACGCCTATGATTGTTTTTTCTCTAAGCTGGGTGTCCGACTTCCTTTTACTGACCTGGAGTCCGAGGTGTTGTGGTCCTGTAACCTTGCCCCTACGCAGCTCCATCCAAATTC
>NC_029777.3:64220523-64226287 GCF_000817695.3 Arachis duranensis
GAGCTGGAAGGTCATGTGGCCAAGGGCATGGATGCCATGTTCGAGAATTTGAAGGCTCAGGTCCGAGTTCTTGCTCCCGACCTAGATCTGAGCTTGTTCAGTACGGATAACGTCGTTGTGGATGGCCAGATTGTTCCTGCTCCTGCTGAGGATGAGGTCCCGATGTCCGATCCCAAAGTTCCGGTTGGGAACCCGACTTCCCCTTTGGTCGGGAATAGATCTGGTGTGGAAGCTTCGAATCGGGATGACGTTGCTGTCGATGCGGTCCCGATATCTATGTTTCCTCCGGAGCCTACTGTTGATGTGGAGTTTGGAAAGGACCTTGATCCCCTGTAATCTTTTTAGTGGTTTGCCCGGCCTGTGGGCTTTTTGTTGGATGACTTCTGTGAACGCTTTTTTGGACACCTTTCGCTTTATGTAGCTACTTGCAGTAACTTTATTATGCGGTGTTTTGTTCGCGTTTTGACCTTCGGTTTCCGCTTTTGTGCTTTTCAGTTGTTTTCGGTCAACAACTTTTTAGCTAGCGTTTTGACCTTTGGTTTCCGCTTTTGTGCTTTTTAGTTGTTTTTTGGTTAACAACTTTTTAGCTAGCGTTCTGAGATTTCCTTTGGTTTCCGCTTTTGTGCTTTTTAGTTGTTTTTGGTTAACAACTTTTTAGCTAGCGTTCTGAGATTTCCTTTGGTTTCCGCTTTTGTGCTTTTTAGTTGTTTTTGGTTAACAACTTTTTAGCTAGCGTTCTGAGATTTCCTTTGGTTTCCGCTTTTGTGCTTTTTAGTTGTTTTTGGTTAACAACTTTTTAGCTAGCGTTCTGAGATTTCCTTTGGTTTCCGCTTTTGTGCTTTTTAGTTGTTTTTGGTTAACAACTTTTTAGCTAGCGTTCTGAGATTTCCTTTGGTTTCCGCTTTTGTGCTTTTTAGTTGTTTTTGGTTAACAACTTTTTAGCTAGCGTTCTGAGATTTCCTTTGGTTTCCGCTTTTGTGCTTTTTAGTTGTTTTTGGTTAACAACTTTTTAGCTAGCGTTCTGAGATTTCCTTTGGTTTCCGCTTTTGTGCTTTTTAGTTGTTTTTGGTTAACAACTTTTTAGCTAGCGTTCTGAGATTTCCTTTGGTTTCCGCTTTTGTGCTTTTTAGTTGTTTTTGGTTAACAACTTTTTAGCTAGCGTTCTGAGATTTCCTTTGGTTTCCGCTTTTGTGCTTTTTAGTTGTTTTTGGTTAACAACTTTTTAGCTAGCGTTCTGAGATTTCCTTTGGTTTCCGCTTTTGTGCTTTTTAGTTGTTTTTGGTTAACAACTTTTTAGCTAGCGTTCTGAGATTTCCTTTGGTTTCCGCTTTTGTGCTTTTTAGTTGTTTTTGGTTAACAACTTTTTAGCTAGCGTTCTGAGATTTCCTTTGGTTTCCGCTTTTGTGCTTTTTAGTTGTTTTTGGTTAACAACTTTTTAGCTAGCGTTCTGAGATTTCCTTTGGTTTCCGCTTTTGTGCTTTTTAGTTGTTTTTGGTTAACAACTTTTTAGCTAGCGTTCTGAGATTTCCTTTGGTTTCCGCTTTTGTGCTTTTTAGTTGTTTTTGGTTAACAACTTTTTAGCTAGCGTTCTGAGATTTCCTTTGGTTTCCGCTTTTGTGCTTTTTAGTTGTTTTTGGTTAACAACTTTTTAGCTAGCGTTCTGAGATTTCCTTTGGTTTCCGCTTTTGTGCTTTTTAGTTGTTTTTGGTTAACAACTTTTTAGCTAGCGTTCTGAGATTTCCTTTGGTTTCCGCTTTTGTGCTTTTTAGTTGTTTTTGGTTAACAACTTTTTAGCTAGCGTTCTGAGATTTCCTTTGGTTTCCGCTTTTGTGCTTTTTAGTTGTTTTTGGTTAACAACTTTTTAGCTAGCGTTCTGAGATTTCCTTTGGTTTCCGCTTTTGTGCTTTTTAGTTGTTTTTGGTTAACAACTTTTTAGCTAGCGTTCTGAGATTTCCTTTGGTTTCCGCTTTTGTGCTTTTTAGTTGTTTTTGGTTAACAACTTTTTAGCTAGCGTTCTGAGATTTCCTTTGGTTTCCGCTTTTGTGCTTTTTAGTTGTTTTTGGTTAACAACTTTTTAGCTAGCGTTCTGAGATTTCCTTTGGTTTCCGCTTTTGTGCTTTTTAGTTGTTTTTGGTTAACAACTTTTTAGCTAGCGTTCTGAGATTTCCTTTGGTTTCCGCTTTTGTGCTTTTTAGTTGTTTTTGGTTAACAACTTTTTAGCTAGCGTTCTGAGATTTCCTTTGGTTTCCGCTTTTGTGCTTTTTAGTTGTTTTTGGTTAACAACTTTTTAGCTAGCGTTCTGAGATTTCCTTTGGTTTCCGCTTTTGTGCTTTTTAGTTGTTTTTGGTTAACAACTTTTTAGCTAGCGTTCTGAGATTTCCTTTGGTTTCCGCTTTTGTGCTTTTTAGTTGTTTTTGGTTAACAACTTTTTAGCTAGCGTTCTGAGATTTCCTTTGGTTTCCGCTTTTGTGCTTTTTAGTTGTTTTTGGTTAACAACTTTTTAGCTAGCGTTCTGAGATTTCCTTTGGTTTCCGCTTTTGTGCTTTTTAGTTGTTTTTGGTTAACAACTTTTTAGCTAGCGTTCTGAGATTTCCTTTGGTTTCCGCTTTTGTGCTTTTTAGTTGTTTTTGGTTAACAACTTTTTAGCTAGCGTTCTGAGATTTCCTTTGGTTTCCGCTTTTGTGCTTTTTAGTTGTTTTTGGTTAACAACTTTTTAGCTAGCGTTCTGAGATTTCCTTTGGTTTCCGCTTTTGTGCTTTTTAGTTGTTTTTGGTTAACAACTTTTTAGCTAGCGTTCTGAGATTTCCTTTGGTTTCCGCTTTTGTGCTTTTTAGTTGTTTTTGGTTAACAACTTTTTAGCTAGCGTTCTGAGATTTCCTTTGGTTTCCGCTTTTGTGCTTTTTAGTTGTTTTTGGTTAACAACTTTTTAGCTAGCGTTCTGAGATTTCCTTTGGTTTCCGCTTTTGTGCTTTTTAGTTGTTTTTGGTTAACAACTTTTTAGCTAGCGTTCTGAGATTTCCTTTGGTTTCCGCTTTTGTGCTTTTTAGTTGTTTTTGGTTAACAACTTTTTAGCTAGCGTTCTGAGATTTCCTTTGGTTTCCGCTTTTGTGCTTTTTAGTTGTTTTTGGTTAACAACTTTTTAGCTAGCGTTCTGAGATTTCCTTTGGTTTCCGCTTTTGTGCTTTTTAGTTGTTTTTGGTTAACAACTTTTTAGCTAGCGTTCTGAGATTTCCTTTGGTTTCCGCTTTTGTGCTTTTTAGTTGTTTTTGGTTAACAACTTTTTAGCTAGCGTTCTGAGATTTCCTTTGGTTTCCGCTTTTGTGCTTTTTAGTTGTTTTTGGTTAACAACTTTTTAGCTAGCGTTCTGAGATTTCCTTTGGTTTCCGCTTTTGTGCTTTTTAGTTGTTTTTGGTTAACAACTTTTTAGCTAGCGTTCTGAGATTTCCTTTGGTTTCCGCTTTTGTGCTTTTTAGTTGTTTTTGGTTAACAACTTTTTAGCTAGCGTTCTGAGATTTCCTTTGGTTTCCGCTTTTGTGCTTTTTAGTTGTTTTTGGTTAACAACTTTTTAGCTAGCGTTCTGAGATTTCCTTTGGTTTCCGCTTTTGTGCTTTTTAGTTGTTTTTGGTTAACAACTTTTTAGCTAGCGTTCTGAGATTTCCTTTGGTTTCCGCTTTTGTGCTTTTTAGTTGTTTTTGGTTAACAACTTTTTAGCTAGCGTTCTGAGATTTCCTTTGGTTTCCGCTTTTGTGCTTTTTAGTTGTTTTTGGTTAACAACTTTTTAGCTAGCGTTCTGAGATTTCCTTTGGTTTCCGCTTTTGTGCTTTTTAGTTGTTTTTGGTTAACAACTTTTTAGCTAGCGTTCTGAGATTTCCTTTGGTTTCCGCTTTTGTGCTTTTTAGTTGTTTTTGGTTAACAACTTTTTAGCTAGCGTTCTGAGATTTCCTTTGGTTTCCGCTTTTGTGCTTTTTAGTTGTTTTTGGTTAACAACTTTTTAGCTAGCGTTCTGAGATTTCCTTTGGTTTCCGCTTTTGTGCTTTTTAGTTGTTTTTGGTTAACAACTTTTTAGCTAGCGTTCTGAGATTTCCTTTGGTTTCCGCTTTTGTGCTTTTTAGTTGTTTTTGGTTAACAACTTTTTAGCTAGCGTTCTGAGATTTCCTTTGGTTTCCGCTTTTGTGCTTTTTAGTTGTTTTTGGTTAACAACTTTTTAGCTAGCGTTCTGAGATTTCCTTTGGTTTCCGCTTTTGTGCTTTTTAGTTGTTTTTGGTTAACAACTTTTTAGCTAGCGTTCTGAGATTTCCTTTGGTTTCCGCTTTTGTGCTTTTTAGTTGTTTTTGGTTAACAACTTTTTAGCTAGCGTTCTGAGATTTCCTTTGGTTTCCGCTTTTGTGCTTTTTAGTTGTTTTTGGTTAACAACTTTTTAGCTAGCGTTCTGAGATTTCCTTTGGTTTCCGCTTTTGTGCTTTTTAGTTGTTTTTGGTTAACAACTTTTTAGCTAGCGTTCTGAGATTTCCTTTGGTTTCCGCTTTTGTGCTTTTTAGTTGTTTTTGGTTAACAACTTTTTAGCTAGCGTTCTGAGATTTCCTTTGGTTTCCGCTTTTGTGCTTTTTAGTTGTTTTTGGTTAACAACTTTTTAGCTAGCGTTCTGAGATTTCCTTTGGTTTCCGCTTTTGTGCTTTTTAGTTGTTTTTGGTTAACAACTTTTTAGCTAGCGTTCTGAGATTTCCTTTGGTTTCCGCTTTTGTGCTTTTTAGTTGTTTTTGGTTAACAACTTTTTAGCTAGCGTTCTGAGATTTCCTTTGGTTTCCGCTTTTGTGCTTTTTAGTTGTTTTTGGTTAACAACTTTTTAGCTAGCGTTCTGAGATTTCCTTTGGTTTCCGCTTTTGTGCTTTTTAGTTGTTTTTGGTTAACAACTTTTTAGCTAGCGTTCTGAGATTTCCTTTGGTTTCCGCTTTTGTGCTTTTTAGTTGTTTTTGGTTAACAACTTTTTAGCTAGCGTTCTGAGATTTCCTTTGGTTTCCGCTTTTGTGCTTTTTAGTTGTTTTTGGTTAACAACTTTTTAGCTAGCGTTCTGAGATTTCCTTTGGTTTCCGCTTTTGTGCTTTTTAGTTGTTTTTGGTTAACAACTTTTTAGCTAGCGTTCTGAGATTTCCTTTGGTTTCCGCTTTTGTGCTTTTTAGTTGTTTTTGGTTAACAACTTTTTAGCTAGCGTTCTGAGATTTCCTTTGGTTTCCGCTTTTGTGCTTTTTAGTTGTTTTTGGTTAACAACTTTTTAGCTAGCGTTCTGAGATTTCCTTTGGTTTCCGCTTTTGTGCTTTTTAGTTGTTTTTGGTTAACAACTTTTTAGCTAGCGTTCTGAGATTTCCTTTGGTTTCCGCTTTTAATGTAGGTTGGCGTTTGCTAGGATGATGGTGATTACCATTGGATCGTCGTGCCCGGGTATTACCCCTTGAGCATCTTCTCGGGTAAACGAGATAGTAGGTAACTCGGGCAGGGGGCTGTCTTCTCAGACATGATAGACGTCTTTGAGGTGTCTTTTTCGCGAGGATCTGGATGTTCCTCCGCCTGCAAAACCCCCATTTATCATGTGAACGTGCCTTTCAGGGGTTCGCGGGGTTTGCTCAGCCCGATCTTCGTTATCTCCCCTCCTTCTCTTTTTGGTCTCTTCTCCCTTCTCTGCTATGTATCTGTCGAGTTTTCCTTCTCTGGCTAGCTTTTCTATAACATTTTTTAGGTCGTGGCAGTCGTTAGTAGAATGACCGTAGAG
>NC_029777.3:64227440-64231498 GCF_000817695.3 Arachis duranensis
GAACATAGAATCAAGCATTGAACCCTCACAGGAAATGTATATGCACTTCTAATCTCTCAAGTGTCTAGGGTCAATCACTCTACTCTTCCCTAGTCATGCTTTCTAACACTTTGTTCTTCATCTAACCAATCAACAATATTTAATGCATCAATGCAAACATCATGAGGTCTTTTCAAGGTTGTAATGGGGCTAAGGTAAGGGTATGGGTATATATATGGCTAAGTGAGCTTTATAAAGTGAATCCTTGATTAGTCTAAGATCTCACCTAGCATACATACACTCTATATAACTTTAAAATCATACCTAGCTACCCATAATTTTTCCCACTTTTGTATTACATGCTCATGTTTCACTTTTTATGTTTATCCCATGTGCATTGTTTTCATTGGGGAATTTCTTTTTGTATCCCCTTTTATTCAGATGCTGAAATTTTTTTTTTATGCACATGGTAATTGAATCACTTTGATTTTCTTATGAGCATGCTTTCCAAATTTATTTTTATTTCTTTTTTTAATCTTCCTAACCCTTTGTTTCTATCACTTATGTTCCCACAAGGTTTCCCACATTTAACTCTATTCATGTTTTTCTATCTTAAGCTAACCAAGGATTCAACTTGGGATTTTTATTTTGTTTTTCTGCTTAAGGCTAGTATTGTGGTTTATAGAACAAGAGGGGATTAAAAGCTCAAGGGGGCTAACAAGGGTGATGTAAAAGGTAGGCTAATTTTGGGATAAGTGAGCTAGAATTAACAATGGCCTCAATCATATGCAAGCATTTAAATACACTAAATATTGGATATATAGAATGAAACAAAGCTAAGATTGCAATCATAGAGAAGTAAACACACAAGAATAAAATGTTTATGGTTAAATAATGTAACCATGTAAATAAGCTCAAATCTCACAGGTTGTGTGTTCTTTGACTCAAAAACTATGTTCCAATTACAACTTCAAACAAAATTTTAACATAAAAATTTTCAATTTAAATTAGTGAAATTTTTCAAAAATAGGATTTTAAAAGAAATTTATTATTTTAACCAAGTAGTAACTAAATACACAAAATCATCAAATAAATATGCAATCAAATATGCAGATGCAACAATGAACAAATAAAAAAAATAAGATTATTGGTGTTTAAAAGAAAGTACTAACCCACGGAGATCGGTATCGACCTCCCTACACTTAAAGATTGCACCGTCCTCAGTGCATGCTAAGATGTGCAGGTGGACGGGTTGTTCCAACTGAAGCTTTTCTTCAAGATTTTATAGATGGACTTGTCTGTCTCCCCATGTAAACGTCTTCCGATTCCCTTTCGGGTGGCCATCCTGAAAGAAAAAGGGAAGAAAAAGTAACCTAGTAATAAAGATAAGAAAATAAATGAACTATGGGTGGGTTAATGCCAAATGATAATGGTCTCATTTACATGGAAGCTTCAACATGTACGTGAGAAAATGATAGAAGCCATGGCATACCAGTGGTATAAAATTTGTAACACAGGGGAGGAGAGTGTAAGACAATATAAATTCATGTCAATGCAAAATTAATACAAATAACATAAAAGATTAACATTGACTTAAATAGTATTGCCCAATAGTGTAAAACAAGTTACCAAAATAAATTCAAGAAAAGATGTAACAGTTGAATAAGAAGGGATATTTAACACCAATGGAAAAATAAAAAATTCAGAAAAGAAAATAAAAATATGCACAAATTTAAAATGCAATGAATGAGATATGCAAGTAAATTAAAATAAAATAAAAAAAAATAAGAAGAATGAGAAGGGAAAGAAGGGAAGAGGAAGTAAATAAGAAAGGAGAAGAAAAATTAGGATTTGGAGGAGAGAAAGATAAGATATGTGGCAATTTTAGGGTGAGCTGTGCGGCGCATGCAACGCGGCCACGGAAGGCACGCGTTCGCGTGGGTGCGCGTCAGGTAAGACGACGCGATCGCGTGACCCGTGTTGCGCTGCTAGCGCGAGTGCAGCCTCGCGCTAGCACAACTCGCTGTTCAAATTAATTTATTTGCCAAAATTGGGGTGACGCGATCGTGTGGGGCACGCGATCGCGTGAGTGTGCGTCAGAAAATAATTGACGCGGCCACGTCGGCAACTTGGTCGCGTGACAAGGATTGTGCTTCCAGCACCAATCCAGCACCACTCTCGCACAATATGGCATTGTGAACCCTTTTACGTCAAAAATGCAGGGCACGTGGCCGCGTGGAGCATGTGGTCGCGTGGGAGGCCATACTTCCCATTCGACGCGGACGCGTCAGCGACGCGGTCGTGTGGGTCGGTATGTGCCATTAGCACGCCTCCAGCCACGCTCCTGCGTGACTCTCTGTTCACTTTTAATTTTCCTTTCTCTCCAAGCGACGCGGACGCGTCGCTGATGCGATCGCGTCGCGTAGCAAAATTTTTTTTTTATATGTATGCATGAACAATGCAGAATGCAGTGATTAATATGAGTGCTATGCATGATTCCAGGTTTACTAAAGTAAAATGAAAAGGAAATAAAAATAAAAACAAATAATGATGAAATAAACTGAAAAAGAAACGACCATACCATGGTGGGTTGTCTCCCACCTAGCACTTTTAGTTAGAGTCCTTAAGTTGGACATTGGAGGAGCTTGAATAGCCTCCAGGATCCCAAACTAGGCATGTGAAGCTTCTGAACAGCTTCAAACAGATTTTTAGGTTCCCGGGGTGATAAATGTTAGAATAAACTCCAGGATTCCAAGCCTTGCTTTTAAATTCGCCTCCGTTTTGATTTGTAAGTTTCCATTCGGGCGGGTTAAAAAGTAGAATCTCACCGTGGTGACCAAATGTTCTCCGTGATCCATGCAATTGAGCATGATACCAATCCGTGAACTTCGAGGTGAAGCGTGGAACTTTATTGAACCTTGTGCACCAGCTCTGAGTACGAGCCATTTCCCTCTTACTCTTAAAGCCGCAGAGAGCTCTAAGCTGGCCATCTATTTCAAGTAAACCATATTCAAGTGAATAAGTAAAATTGTAAGTTAAGGATTGTACCCACTTGAAGCTTGTATTAGGTGGTAGTGGCCTTGGGATAGGTGTTTCTAATGGTTCTGTATGTTTTACTCCCTTATGCTCTTCTGTGAATTCCTCCACATCCTTGCAAGAGTCCTCAATTGTATCTGTGTCCGAGTCAAATTCTTCTGTGTCTTCCTCTTCACTCGAGTCATAGATTGGAGGTTGAGAGAAATCTACCTCTGCATCATTTTCGTATTCACTTGGGGAAGATTCTTCGATTTCAAGGAATTCACTTGCAGATGCAAGTTCATCACTGAGAGAACAGGACTTGTGATCATCATCATCAAGGGAATTTGCTTCTTGGATTATTCCGTCTGATTCCTCATAAACGACTTGCCTTAGAGATTGTACAGTATCTTCCTTAGCATCAATTGTAGCATCCTGGACGGAGTTTTTCTCAATTCTGGATTCCCAAGGAAGTTCAACATCGCCTAGATCTTTAACCAACTCTTCTTCTTGAATAAAGACAGCCTCTTCTAATTGTTCTAGTACAAATTCATTCTCTGCCTTGTCCACTGGAGTCTCTAGTATTTCTTTCGTGCTACGCTCTTCATCGGGTTGTCCGCATGGAGCCGTGGTTGATCCTTGTATATTTGAGCGTTTAGTGGCCCATTGGATTAGTGCGTGCTCCAGTTGTTGAATGGTTGTTTGAAATTTAGTTATTGTTTTTTTTAGGCGATCCTCTGCTTCGCAGTTTGCTGGACTTAGACATGATACATAGGGAAGTGGTGATGATTGGGAATGATTGGATTGGTATTGGGGTAAGGAAGGATCATATGATGGCGAATCATGAAGAGAAGCTTGTGAGTGTGGTGGTTCGAGGTTATGTTGAAAGGACGGTTCATATGCACGGGGTGGGGCTTGTTGGTAGTTACAAGGTTGTCCACCATGTCTTTCAGCTGGGTATGCGCGGTAGAATGGTCTTTGTCCAGGATATCTCGGAGGGTGTTGCTGCCAAAAGGGTTGATTAGATCCTCTTGGTTCCATCCATCCTTGATTGGTCTGACCTT
>NC_029777.3:64231575-64235989 GCF_000817695.3 Arachis duranensis
AGAAAAATATTTACAATAACCAATAATAAGGCACACGTTAGCAGTTCCCCGGCAACAGCGCCATTTTGACGTTAGGATTTCTGCCAGTAAAGAATGTCATAAAAACAGTCGCGTTGTAGATATAGTCTCTAAACCGACAAAAATCCCTTCGTACAAACGTTTTGGGTGTCACAAGTAACAAACCCCTTTAGAAATTGTTAACCGAGTATTCAAACCTCGGGTCATCTTCTCAAGGAACTGCAAAGAAGTATGTTCTTATTATTGGCTATAAAGGTTGTGAATTTGGGGTTTAGAAGGTGAGAAGTAAGTGATTTAAATGACAAGTAAAGTAAATGGCAATTAAAAATAAATAAATAACTGTAAAACAACTTTTGGCAAGATAAGGGAATTTAGAGGTCTAACTTAGTTATCTCTCTCAACTATAATAAAAGTTGAATCTAAACTCCACTTGGTCAACCTTTACCAGGGCAAAGGGAAGTCAAGGGACTAATTAAATTGACCTTTGAATCCTAATTATTTCCTAAGAAAAGGTTGGGATTATTTAGGTTCAGCTCAATTAGCAAGATAACGATTATTAATTACGTTGAGTTCAATAACTGTTGAGTTACTAAATTCTTAATCAGAACCAAAAGGGAAAAAAAGTAAAATTGTTAGAATAATAAAAATATCCTTAGATGGGAAGCAATGGCAACTTAATTCAAAGAGAATAATTATAAACTGAAAATATCTCAATTATCATTAAATAAAAATGTCATCAACAGCCAATTGGGCAACATCAATCAAACATAATAAAGGCTTCAGAGTAATCAAAATATAAAAGAGAAATTAAATAGTAAAAAGGAATATTAAACCTGGGATCGAGAGTCACTTTAGAAAGCTAAGAGAAGTCCTAAATCCTAATTTCTAAAAACACTACCTAAATCCTAAGAGAGAGAGAGAGAGAGGAGAGAACCTCTCTCTCCAAAACTACATCTAAAACATGAAAAGTAAATTATGAGAGGCATGATTATGAATGGATGTATTTTCCCCACTTTATAGCCTCTAATCTATGTTCTCTGGGCCAAAAACTGGTCAGAAATAGCCCAGAAATCACTTCCAGTGCTTTCTGGTCCGTACAAGTCGCGGAAAAGTGACGCGGCCGCGTCGTCCACGCGACCGCGCGGATTGGGTGTTGGCTAGGTCACGCGTCCGCGTGACTCACGCGTTTGCGTCACCTGGCGTCGAGTCAACTATGGCAAATTATATATCAAATCGAAGCCCCAAACGTTAGCTTTCCAACGCAACTGAAACCGCATCGTTTGGACCTCTGGAGCTAAAGTTATAGCCGTTTGAGTGCGAAGAGGTCAGGCTGGACAGCTTAGCAGTTTTTCCAACTTCTTGCATTCCTTCCACTTTTGCATGCTTCCTTTCCATCCTCCAAGCCATTCTTGCCCTGTAATCTCTAAAATCACTTAACACACATATCAAGGCATCTAATGGTGATAAGAGAATATTAATAATAAGCAAATATAAGTCCAAGGAAGCATGTTTTCAATCAAAGCACATAATCAGGAAGGAATTATAAAACCATGCAAATAGTATGAATAAGTGGGTAAAGAGTAGATAAAAACCACTCAATTGAGCACAAGATAAACCATAAAATAGTGGTTTATCAATAACCTCATGAACTTCTACTTCCTCTCCAATCATGATGCTATGAATCATGATAGCCCGGTCTATAGTAACTTCGGACCGGTTGCTAGTGGGAATGATTGAGCGTTGGATAAACTCCAACCATCCCCTAGCCACGGGCTTGAGGTCATGCCTTCTCAGTTGAACCGGCTTCCCTCTTGAATCTCTCTTCCATTGAGCGCCCTTTTCACAAATGTCTATGAGAACTTGGTCCAACCTTTGATCAAAGTTGACCCTTCTAGTGTAAGGGTGTTCATCTCCTTGCATCATGGGCAAGTTGAATGCCAACCTTACATTTTCCGGACTAAAATCTAAGCATTTTCCCCGAACCATTGTAAGCCAATTCTTTGGGTCCGGGTTCACACTTTGATCATGGTTCTTGGTGATCCATGCATTGGCCGAATCTCTCCATCTCCCATGACTCAGAGGTGGAAGCTTTTGCCTTCTCTTTCCTCTTTCTAGAGATTTCTCCGGCCTTAGGTGCCATAAATAGTTATGGAAAAACAAAAAGCAATGCTTTTACCACACCAAACTTAGACGGTTTGCTCGTCCTCGAGCAAAAGAAGAAAGAAGAGAGTAGAAGAAGAAGAAATAGAGGAGATGGAGGTCGCTTTGTTTTTCGGCCAAGGGGGAGAAGAAGTGTGTAGGTTGTGTGAAAATGAAGGAGTGAAGATGGGCTTATATAGGGTGTGGAGAGGGGTAGGGTTCGGTCATGTATGGGTGGGTTTGGGAGGGAAAGTGGTTTGAATTTGAGTGGTAAGGTAGGTGGGGTCTTATGAAGGATGGATGTGAGTGGTGAAGAGAATGGTAGGATTTGATAGGTGAGGGGTTTTTGGGGAAGAGAGAGTGGTGGGGTAGGTGGGGATCCTGTGGGGTCCACAGATCCTGAGGTGTCAAGGATAATTCATCCCTGCACCAAGTGGCGAGCAAAATTGCTCTTTCTGCCAATCCTTGCGTTAAACGCTGGGCTGGTGCCCATTTCTGGCGTTTAACGCCAGCTTGGTGCCCATTCTTGGCGTTAAACACCAGTCTGGTGCCCCTTTCTGGCGTTAAACACCCAGAATGGTGCTAGACTGGGCGTTAAATGCCCATTTACTGTCCTTACTGGCGTTTAAACGCCAGCAAGGTTTTCCTCCAGGGTATGCTATTTTTCTTTCTATTTTTCATTCTGTTTTTGCTTTTTCAATTGATTTTGTGACTTCCCATGATCATCTACCTACAGAAAACATAAAATAACAAAGGAAAATAGATAAATATAACTTTGGGTTGCCTCCCAACAAGCGCTTCTTTAATGTCAGTAGCTTGACAGTGGGCTCTCATGGAGCCTCACAGATGTTCAGAGCAATGTTGGAACCTCCCAACACCAAACTTAGAGTTTGAATGTGGGGGTTCAATACCAAACCTAGAAGTTGGTTGTGGCCTCCCAACACCAAACTTAGAGTTTGACTGTGGGGGCTCTGTTTGACTCTGTTTTGAGAGAAGCTCTTAATGCTTCCTCTCCATGGTAATAGAGGGATATCCTTGAGCCTTAAACACAAAGGATTCTTCATTCACTTGAATGATCAATTCTCCTCTGTCAACATCAATCACAGCCTTTGCTGTGGCTAGGAAGGGTCTGCTAAGGATGATGGATTCATCCATGCACTTCCCAGTCTGTAGGACTATGAAATCAGCAGGGATTTAATGGTCTTCAACCTTTACCAGAACATCCTCTACAAGTCCATAAGCTTGTTTTCTTGAATTATCTACCATCTCTAGTGAGATTCTTGCAGCTTGCACCTCAAAGATCCCTAGCTTCTCCATTACAGAGAGAGGCATGAGGTTTATGCTTGACCCTAGGTCACACAGAGCCTTCTCAAAGGTCATGGTGCCTATGGTACAAGGTATTGAAAACTTTCCAGGATCCTGTCTCTTTTGATGTAATCTCTGCCTAGTCAAGTCATCCAGTTCTTTGGTGAGCAAAGGGGGTTCATCCTCCCAAGTCTCATTACCAAATAACTTGTCATTTAGCTTCATGATTGCTCCAAGGTATTTAGCAACTTTCTCTTCAGTGACATCTTCATCCTCTTCAGATGAAGAATACTCATCAGAGCTCATGAATGGCAGAAGTAAATCCAATGGAATCTCTATTGTCTCATTATGAGCCTCAGATTCCCATGGTTCCTCATTAAGGAACTCATTGGAGGCCAGTGGACGTCCATTGAGGTCTTCCTCAGTAGCGATCACTGCCTCTTCCTCCTCTCCAAGTTCGGCCATGTGGGCCATGTTGATGGCCTTGGATTCTCCTTTTGGATTCTCTTCTGTATTGCTTGGAAGAGTACTTGGAGGGAGTTCAGTAATTTTCTTGCTCAGCTGTCCCACTTGTGCCTCCAAATTTCTAATGGAGGACATTGTTTCGGTCATGAAACTTTGAGTGGTTTTGATTAGATCAGAGACCATGGTTGCTAAGTCAGAGTGGCTCTGCTTAGAATTCTCTGTCTGTTGCTGAGAAGATGATGGAAAAGGCTTGCCATTGCTAAACCTGTTTCTTCCACCATTATTGTTGTTGAAACCTTGTTGAGGTCTCTGTTGATCCTTCCATGAGAGATTTGGATGATTTCTCCATGAAGGATTATAGGTGTTTCCATAGGGTTCTTCCATGTAATTCACCTCTTCCATTGAAGGGTTCTCAGGATCATAAGCTTCTTCTTCAGATGAAGCATCCTTAGTACTGCTTGGTGCATTTTGCATTCCAGACAGACTT
>NC_029777.3:64236038-64238783 GCF_000817695.3 Arachis duranensis
AGACCATCATAGAAAATACCTATGATGCTCCATTCAGAAAGCATATCAGAGGGACACTTTCTGATTAATTGTTTGTATCTTTCCCAAGCTTCATAGATGGATTCACCTTCCTTCTGTCTGAAGGTTTGGACTTCCACTTTAAGCTTACTCAATTTTGGAGGTGGAAAGAACTTTTCCAAGAACGCATTGACTAGCTTTTCCCAACAGTTCAGGCTTTCTTTAGGTTATGAGTCCAACAATATCCTAGCTTTGTCTCTTACAGCAAAAGGGAATAGCATAAGTCTGTAGACCTCAGGGTCAACCCCATTAGTCTTGACCGTGTCACAGATTTGCAAGAATTTAGCTAAAAACTGATGAGGATCTTCCAATGGAAGTCCATGGAACTTGCAATTCTGTTGCATTAGAGAAACTAATTGAGGCTTAAGCTCAAAGTTATTTGCTCCAATGGCAGGGATAGAGATGCTTCTCCCATAGAAGTCGGGAGTAGGTGCAGTAAAGTTACCCAGCACCTTCCTTGCATTGTTGGCATTGTTGTTATTTTCGGCTGCCATGGGTTCTTCTTCTTTGAAGATTTTTGTTAGATTCTCTATAGAGAGTTGTGATTTAGCTTCTCTTAGCTTTCGCTTCAAGGTCCTTTCAGGTTCCAGATCAGCCTCAACAAGAATGCTTTTGTCTTTGTTCCTGCTCATATGAAAGAGAAGAGAACAAGAAAATATGGAATCCTCTATGTCACAGTATATAGATTCCTTGAGGTGTCAGAGGAAGAGAAAAATAGAAGGAAGAGGTAGAAGAATTCGAACTTATCAAGAAAGATAGAGTTCGAATTGTGCATTGAGGAGGAGTGTTAGTCCATAAATAGAAGGATGTGAGAAGAGGGGAAGAAATTTTCGAAAATAAATTAAAAAGATTTTAAAAAACATTTTGAAAAATTGAAGAATGATTTTCGAAAAATATGATTGGGAAAGAAATAAAGTGATTTTTGAAAAAGATTTTGAAATTATAAATCAAAAAGATATGATTGAAAACTATTTTGAAAAAGATGTGATTAAGAAGATATGATTGAAAAGTTATGGTTTTAAAAGGATGTGATTGAAAAGATATGATTGAGAAACAATTTAAAAAGATTTGATTTTAAAAATTAATGACTTGGCTAACAAGAAAAGCTATGATTCAAACATTAAAACTTTCTCAACAGAATAGGCAACATACTTGAAATGTTGAATCAAATCATTAACTGTTAGCAAGTATTTTTGAAAATGGAAAGAAATTGATTTTGAAAAGATATGATTGAAAAGATATGATTTGAAAAAGATTTGATTTTGAAAAATTTTGAAACCTTGAAAAAAAATTTGAGTTAAAAACAAAATCTTCCCTCTTGTGCCATCCTGGCGTTAAACGCCCAAAATGGTATCCATTCTGGCGTTTGACACCCAAAACTCACCCCTTTTGGGCGTTAAATGCCCAGCCAGGCACCCTGGCTGGCGTTTAAATGCCAGTTTTCCTTCTTCACTGGGTGTTTTGAACGCCCAGCTTTTTCTGTGAATTCCTTTGCTGTATGTTCTGAATCTTCAATTCTCTGTATTATTGACTTGAAAAGACACACATAAATTTTTTTCAGATTTTTAATAATGAGGAATAATCAAAATGAAACTAGGATCAAATAAACAATGCATGCAAGACACCAAACTTAGAAGTTTGTATACTACTGACACTAACAAATTGAGAATGCTTATGAGAAACAACAAAACACTCAAGACAAGAGAATTTAAAGATCAGAACAAGGAAATCATCAAGAACATCTTGAAGATCAATGAAGACACATGAATGAAATCAAAAAAAATGCAAGAAGAATAGAAACATGCAATTGACACCAAACTTAAAATTAGACACTAGACTCAACAAGAAATAACAAATATTTTTGGTTTTTTATGATTTTGTAATTTTTTTGGTTTTTTTTCGAAAATTGAGTGAAAAAGGAAACAAGGATATCAAAATTCTTAATGAGAATTCCAGGAATCATGCAATGTTAGTCTAAAGCTTTAGTCTAAAGAAATTAGACCTTCAGCACGACATTACATTCAAGAGCTAAATTGATGAGAATCAATTAGCTTTGGTGATGATAAGAACATCACCTTGAAACACTTGAATTCATTCTTAAGAACTCTGAAGAAAAATACCTAAGCTAAGCAACAAGAAGAACCGTCAGTTCTCCAAACTCAAACAATCCCCGGCAACGGCGCCAAAAACTTGGTGCACGAAATTGTGATCATCAATGGCGCCATCAACATGGTACGCTCAATTGCAATCTCAACTCTTTATCACAACTTCGCACAACTAACCAGCAAGGGCACTGGGTCGTCCAAGTAATAAACCTTACGCGAGTAAGGGTCGATCCCACAGAGATTGTTGGTATGAAGCAAGCTATGGCCATCTTGTAAATCTCAGTCAGGCAGATTCAGATGGTTATGGGTGATTTATGAATAAAGCATAAAATAAAGATAGAGATACTTATGTAATTCATTGGTGAGAATTTCAGACAAGCGAATGGAGATGCTCTGTCCCTTCTGTCTCTCTGCTTTCCTACTGTCTTCATCCAATCCTTCTTACTCATTTCCATGGCAAGCTGTATGTTGGGCATCGCCATTGTCAATGGCTACAGTCCTGTCCTCTCAGTGAAAATGTTCAACGCGCTCTGTCACAGCACGGCTAATCATCTGTCGGTTCTCAATCAGGCTGGAATAGAAT
>NC_029777.3:64238800-64249102 GCF_000817695.3 Arachis duranensis
TGTCACTAACGCCCCACAATCGTGAGTTTGAAGCTCGTCACAGTCATTTAATCCTTGAATCCTACTCAGAATACCACAGACAAGGTTTAGACCTTCCGGATTCTCTTGAATGGCACCATCAATTCTAGCTTATACCACGAGGATTCCGATTAAGGGATCCAAGAGATATCCACTCAATCTAAGGTAGAACGAAGGTGGTTGCTAGGCACACGTTCATAGGTGAGAATGATGATGAGTGTCACGGATCATCACATTCATCAAGTTGAAGAATAAGTGATATCTTAGAACAAGAATAAGCTGAATTGAATAGAAGAACAATAGTAATTGCATTAATACTCGAGGTACAGCAGAGCTCCACACCTTAATCTATGGTGTGTAGAAACTCCACCATTGAAAATACACAAGAACAAGGTCTAGGCATGGCCGAATGGCCAGCCTCCCAAATAGGGTTCAATCATAAAAACATGATCAAAAGATTCTTAATACAATAGCAAAAGGTCCTATTTGTAGAGAACTAGTAGCTTAGGGTTTACAAAGATGAGTAAATTACATAAAAATCCACTTCCGGTCCCACTTGGTGTGTGCTTGGGCTGAGCATTGAAGCTTTCATGTGTAGAGACTTTTCTTGCAGTTAAACACCAGCTTTTGTGCCAGTTTGGGCGTTTAACTCCCATTCTTATGCCAGTTCCGGCGTTTTACGCCAGAATTCTTGAGCTGACTTGGAACGCCTGTTTGGGCCATCAAATCTCGGAAAAGGTATGGACTATTATACATTGCTGGAAAGCCCAGGATGTTTACTTTCGAACGCAATTGAGAGCGCACCAATTGGGTTTTTGTAGCTCTAGAAACCCTACTTCGAGTGCAGGGAGGTCAGAATCCAACATCATCTGCAGTCCTTTTCAGCCTCTAAATCAGATTTTTGCTCAGGTCCCTCAATTTCAGCCAGAAAATACCTGAAATCACAGAAAAACACACAAACTCATAGTAAAGTCCAGAAAAGTGAATTTTAACTAAAAACTAATAAAAATATAATAAAAACTAACTAAAACATACTAAAAACAATGCCAAAAAGCGTATAAATTATCCGCTCATCAGTGGTTCTCTTATTTATTTGATTTTTATTGAGTCTCTACTATTTTCCTTTTGTTTTATGTGTGTTTTAATCATGCAGCTATTCTAGAACAGGAACCGAATATTTCAAAAAAAATAGAGACGAAGAAGAAAAGTTACCCGAAAGATGAGCAGGAGTGGCGCTGGAACTATGCTTTGCGCACAAACAAGACCACGCGTACGCGTACCTCACGCGTGCGTGTCATTTTTGCCTTTATCCATCCACGCGTGCGCATCCCAAACGCGTACGCGTGATCTTGAAAATCGGCGTAACTAGGTGTTTGGGTAGAAAGTTGTGCTGGCTTGGGGCTGGAAGTGTGCCAGAAGCACAAACTTGTTCACGCGTACGCGTCCCTGACGCGTGCGCGTCCTTTGCACAAATGGCCATCAACGCGTGCGCGTGCATGACACGCACGCGTGATATAAAAATTTTGGTCCCCAAGCCACGCAAGCAGAGAGTTGCACGCGCACGCTGATAATCGCGCGCCCCACGTGTACGCGTGCCGTACGCGTACGCATCGCATGCGCCGCACACCTCCACTAGTGCGCCGTGCAGTTTTTAAGTTTTATTCTTTCTCTCTCTCTCTCCCAAATTATTATTCTCTTTTGTTCTTCTATCCTTTTATTCTTCTTTCATCATAATATTTGTTTCTTCTTGTTTTTGTTCTTCTTTGCTTGAGGACAAGCAAACCTTTAAGTTTGGTGTTGACGCTTCGCTTATGGTTTTTCTGCTTAGCACCAAAGGGAGATGAATGTTCTTCATGGAGGAATGAGATGGCCACCAGCATAACTAAGGTGGTTGAGTTCCTTTCATTCTATTTCTCTTCTATTCGTATTTTGTTGTCTTCTGTTTTCTGTTGCTTTGATAGCTTGCATGATCTTTAGTACTTTCAATTTTTAATTTTAGTTTCATTCTGTTATTTATTTTTAGTATATAAAAAAAGAAAAATGTTTCATGTATCACTCACTGAACTTGAATCTAAAAAGAAAAGAAAAGAAGTGATGTATTGCTTGAGAAATTGAGTTTATATTTAAAGAGTAGTCTTACTTACTTAAATGTGGTGGTATTAGTTGTGATTTTGAATGCGTGACATGAACAGTGTATATTTGAATTTGAATCAAAGGATGTTGATGTATAAGGAACAGGAATTTAGAGAATTATTATGACTTCTCTGAAATAAAAAAAATTTAATCCTTGAAGTAAAAGAAACAGCAAAAGAAAAAAAAAACTATAAAAGCAAAGTCCAAGGCTCTGAGCATCAATGACTAGGGATGTCAGACATGATTAAAAAGCTCAAAGAGTTGTTTCCCTAGTCATATGCTTGTGGTGTGATTATGTTAAGTAATCCTTGAGACAGAACACTTAGAGTCAAGACCAAGTGCGTTTGACGGAGTATGCCAAAGTCTTTGAACACCACTGTCTGGGAGTAACTGAAAGAAAAATAAGAACTTAAAGGAAGTTCCCCAGTTAAGTGCTTGTGGTGTTTCTGTGTCAAGTAACCCTTGAGACAAAATATTTAAAGTCACGGCTAGGCTCAATGTTCAAAGCACCAAAGAAAAAAAAAGAATTAAAGTAAATTTTGCTGTGTTTGTGGATTAAACTGGAGTATAAAGATCAGAGAATTCATAATATTATCCGGATTCTAATTCCGAATGACAATGACATCCTTCTAATTCAAAGGAGAGTGAGATGCCAAAACTATTCAGGGTTGCAGTTGTAAACCCCTGGTGCACGAAATTGCAATCACACTTTTTCAATTCCGCACAACTAACCAGCAAGTGCACTGGGTCGTCCAAGTAAAACCTTACGTGAGTAAGGGTCGATCCCACGGAGATTGTCGGCTTGAAGCAAGCTATGGTTATCTTGTAACTCTTAGTCAGAATATCAATAATTCTCAGGTTTAATTGTGAAAAGTAGAAGAACATGAAATAAATACTTGTTTTGCAGTAATGGAGAACAGGTTGAGGTTTTGGAGATGCTCTATCTTCTGAATCTTTGCTTTCCTACTGTCTTCTTCTTCATACACGCAAGGCTCTTTCCATGGCAAGCTGTATGTAGGGTTTCACCGTTGTCAATGGCTACCTCCCATCCTCTCAGTGAAAATGTTCAATGAGCTCTGTCACAGCACGGCTATTCATCTGTCGGTTCTCGATCATGTCGGAATAGAATCCAGTGATTCTTTTGCATCTGTCATTAACGCCCCACAATTGCGAGTTTGAAGCTCGTCACAGTCATTCAATCCCTGAATCCTACTCAGAATACCATAGACAATGTTTAGACCTTCCAGATTCTCAAGAATGGCCGCCAAAGGATTCTAGCTTATACCACGAAGATTCTGATTAAAGAATCCAAGAGATATCCACTCAATCTAAGGTAGAACGGAGGTGGTTGTCAGGCACACGTTCATAGGTGAGAATGATGATGAGTGTCACGGATCATCACATTCATCAAGTTGAGGAACAAGTGATATCTTAGAATGGAAGCAAGCGTGATTGAATGAAAAATAGTAATAATTGCATTAATCCATCAAGACACAGCAGAGCTCCTCATCCCCAACCATGGGGTTTAGAGACTCATGCCGTAGAAGGTACAGTATGAAACGTGTAAAGTGTCATGAGGTCAAGATACAATGTCAAAAGGTCCTATTAATAGTGAACTAGTAACCTAGGATATACAGAAATGAGTAAATGACGTAAAAATCCACTTCCGGAGTCCACTTGGTGTGTGCTTGGGCTGAGCATTGAAGCTTTCATGTGTAGAGACTTTTTCTGGAGTTAAACGCCAGCTTTTGTGCCAGTTTGGGCGTTTAATTCCAATTTTTGTGCCAGTTCCGGCGTTAAACGCCGGGAATTCTGAAGCTGATTTGCAACGCCAGTTTGGGCCATCAAATCTCAGAAAAAGTATGCAATATTATACATTGCTGGAAAGCCCAGGATGTCTACTTTCCAACGATGGAGAGCGTGCCAATTGGGTTTTTGTAGCTCCAGAAAATCCTCTTCGAGTGTAGGGAGGTCATAATCCAACAGCATCTGCAGTCCTTTTTCAGCCTCTGAATCAGATTTTTGCCCAGGTCCCTCAATTTCAGCCAGAAATTACCTGAAATCACAGAAAAACACACAAACTCATAGTAAAGCCTAGAAAAGTGAATTTTAAATAAAAACTAATAAAAACATACTAAAAACTAACTAAAATGTACTAAAAACATACTAAAAACAGTGCCAAAAAGCGTATAAATTATCCGCTCATCACAACACCAAACTTAAATTGTTGCTTGTCCCCAAGCAACTGAAAATCAAATAGGATAAAAAGAAGAGAACATACTATAGACTCCAAAATATCAATGAAACTTAGCTCCAATTAGATGAGCGGGACTAGTAGCTTTTTGCTTCTGAACAGTTTTGGCATCTCACTTTATCCTTTGAAATTTAGAATGATTGGCATCTATAGGAACTCATAATTCAGATAGTGTTATTGATTCTCCTAGTTAAGTATGATGATTCTTGAACATAGCTACTTTATGAGTCTTGGCTGTGGCCCAAAGCACTCTATCTTCCAGTATTACCACCGAATACATACATGCCACAGAGACATAACTGGGTGAACCTTTTTAGATTGTGACTCAGCTTTGCTAGAGTCCCCAATTAGAGGTGTCCAGGGTTCTTAAGCACACTCTTTTTGCCTTGGATCTCTTTATATTTATTTATTTATTTATTTGAATTCACTGCTTTTTCTTGCTTTCAAGAATCAATTTGATGATTTTTCAGATCCTCAATAACATTTCTCCTTTTCCATCATTCTTTCAAGAGCAAACAAGTTTAACATTCTTTAATCAACAAATTCAAAAGACATATACACTGTTCAAGCATTCATTCAGAAAACAAAAAGTATTGTCACCACATCAAACTAATTCAACTAGTTTCAAAGATAAATTTGAAATCCTGTACTTCTTGTTCTTTTGTGATTAAAGCATTTTTCATTTAAGAGAGGTGATGGATTTGTAGGACATTCATAGCTTTAAGACATGAACCTTAAATTTTATTAATCATGAATTAAGAACAAGACTCAAAAATAAAAATAAGATAAGACTAATAGTAATAGAAAACAAAAATTTAAATGACTCTAAAATAGACTCCTAATGATAGAGGTTATCACAGAGTTAGGACTCAACAACCTTGATTTTGAGAAGTGGATGCTCCCTCAACTTGTGGGGTATTTGACCCTTCAAGGGAGAGCTTCTGGCGCTTCAGCTCCAGTAGCTCACTGGTGCACGAAATTGTGATCATCAATGGCGCCATCAACATTGTACGCTGAATTGCAATCTCAACTCTTTATCACAACTTCGCACAACTAACCAGCAAGTACACTGGGTCGTCCAAGTAATAAACCTTACGCGAGTAAGGGTCGATCCCACGGAGATTGTTGGTATGAAGCAAGCTATGGTCATCCTGTAAATCTCAGTCAGGCAGATTCAAATGGTTATGGATGATTTATGAATAAAGCATAAAATAAAGATAGAGATACTTATGTAATTCATTGGTGAGAATTTCAGATAAGCGTATTGAGATGCTTTGTCCCTTCCGTCTCTCTGCTTTCCTACTGTCTTCATCCATTCCTTCTTACTCCTTTCCATGGCAAGCTGTATGTTGAGCATCACCGTTGTCAGCGGCTATAGTCCCGTCCTCTCATTGAAAATGTTCAACGCGCTCTATTACAGCACGGCTATTCAGCTGTCAGTTCTCGATCATGTCGGACTAGAATCCAGTAATTCTTTTGCGTCTGTCACTAACGCCCTACAATCGCGAGTTTGAAGCTCGTCACAGTCATTCAATCCTAGAATCCTACTCAGAATACCACAGATAAGGTTTAGACCTTCCGGATTCTCTTGAATGCCGCCATCAATTCTAGCTTATACCACGAAGATTCTGATTAAAGAATCCAAGAGATATCCACTCAATCTAAGGTAGAACGGAGGTGGTTGTCAGGCACACGTTCATAAGTGAGAATGATGATGAGTGTCACGGATTATCACATTCATCAAGTTGAAGAACAAGTGAATTCTTAGAATAGAAGAAAGCGTGATTGAATGAAAAACAGTAGTAATTGCATTAATCCATCAAGACACAGCAGAGCTCCTCACCCCCAACCATGGGGTTTAGAGACTCATGCCGTAGAAAATACAATGAGAAACGTGTAATGTGTCATGAGGTACAGATATCCATCGTTGAAAATACATAAGAACAAGGTCTAGGCATGGCCGAGAGGACAGCCCCAAAACGTGATCTAAGATAGCATAAAACTCTCCAAGATAGCTACCCAGATGATAATACAATAGTAAAAGGTCCTATATGTAGAGAACTAGTAGCTTAGGGTTTACAAAGATGAGTAAATGACATAAAAATCCACTTCCGGACCCACTTGGTGTGTTCTTGGGCTGAGCATTGAAGCTTCTATGTGTAGAGACTTTTTTTGGAGTTAAACACCAGCTTTTGTGCCAGTTTGGGCATTTAACTCCCATTCTTGTGCCAATTCCGGCGTTTTACGCCAGAATTCTTGAGCTGACTTGGAACACCTGTTTGGCCATCAAATCTCGGGCAAAGTATGGACTATTAAACATTGCTGGAAATCCCAGGATGTCTACTTTTCAACACAATTGAGTGCGCGCCAATTGAGATTCTCCAGCTCCAGAAAATCTACTTCGAGTATAGGGAGGTCAGAATCCAATAGCATCTGCAGTCCTTTTCAGCCTCTGAATCGGATTTTTGCTCAAGTCCCTCAATTTCAGCCAGAAAATACCTGAAATCACAGAAAAACACACAAACTCATAGTAAAGTCCAGAAAAGTGAATTTTAACTAAAAACTAATAAAAATATAATAAAAACTAACTAAAACATACTAAAAACATACTAAAAACAATGCCAAAAAGCGTATAAATTATCCGCTCATCACAACACCAAACTTAAATTGTTGCTTGTCCCCAAGCAACTGAAAATCAAATAAGATAAAAAGAAGAGAATATGCAATGAATTCCAAAAATATCTATGAAGATCAGTATTAATTAGATGAGCGGGGTTTTTAGCTTTTTGCCTCTGAACAGTTTTGGCATCTCACTTTATCCTTTGAAATTCATAATGATTGGCTTCTATAGGAACTCAGAATCCAGTTAGTGTTATTGATTCTCCTAGTTAAGTATGATAATTCTTGAACACAGCTACTTTATGAGTCTTGGCCGTGGCCCAAAGCACTTTGTCTTCCAGTATTACCACCGGATACATACATGCCACAGACACATAACTGGGTGAACCTTTTCAGATTGTGACTCAGCTTTGCTAGAGTCCTCAATTTGAGGTGTCCAGGGTTCTTAAGCACACTCTTTTTGCCTTGGATCACGACTTTATTTTTTTTCTTTTTCTTTTTCCCCTTTTTTTCGTTTTTTTTTTGTATTTCATTGTTTTTTCTTGCTTCAAGAATCATTTTTATGATTTTTCAGATCCTCGGTAACATGTCTCCTTTTTCATCATCCTTTCAAGAGCCAACATTCAAGAACAACAAATTCAAGAGACATATGCACTGTTCAAGCATACATTCAGAAGTCAAAGTATTGCCACCACATCAAATTAATTAATCTGTTATAAAATTCAAAATTCATGCAATTCTTCTCTTTTTCAATTAAGAACATTTTTCAGTTAAGAAAGGTGATGGATTCATAGGACATTCATAACTTTAAGGCATAGACACTAAGACACTAATGATCATAAGTCACAAACATAGATAAACATAAGCATAAAAATTCGAAAAACAGAAAAATAAAGAACAAGGAGATTAAAGAACGGGTCCACCTTAGTTATGGCGGCTTGTTCTTCCTCTTGAAGATCTTATGGAGTGCTTGAGCTCCTCAATGTCTCTTCCTTGCCTTTGTTGCTCCTCTCTCATGATTCTTTGATCTTCTCTAATTTCATGGAGGAGAATGGAATGTTCTTGGTGCTCCATCCTTAGTTGTCCCATGTTGGAACTCAATTCTCCTAGGGAGGTGTTGATTTGCTCCCAATAGTTTTGAGGAGGAAAGTGCATCCCTTGAGGCATCTCATGGATTTCATGATGAGTGGGATCTCTTGTTTACTCCCTCCTTTTCTTAGTGGTATCAATGAGGACTTGGTCCAACTTTTGATCAAAGTTGACCCTTTTTGAATTTGAAAGGGACCTCGGGGATCACCTTCTTCTTGGCCACAACTTCATGGAAGTGGTCTTGATGCACCCTTGAGATGAATCTCTCCATCTCCCATGACTTGGAGGTGGAAGCTTTTGCCTTCCCTTTTCTCTTTCTAGAGGTTTCTCTGGCCTTAGATGCCATAAATGGTTATGAAAAAATAAAAAGCAATGCTTTTACCACACCAAACTTAGAAGGTTTGCTCGTCCTTGAGCAAAAGAAGAAAGAAAGGAGTAGAAGAAGAAGAAAATGGAGGAGATGGAGGGGGCTTTATGGTTCGGCCAAGAGGGAGAAGTAGTGTTTAGGTTGTGTGAAAATGAAGGAGTGAAGAAGGGAGTATATAGGGGTGCAGAGAGGGGTAGGGTTCGGCCATTATGGGTGGGTTTGGGAGGAAAAGTGGTTTGAATTTGAATGGTAAGGTATGTCGGGTTTTATGAAGGATGGATGTGAGTGGTGAAGAGAATGGTGGGATTTGATAGGTGAGGGGTTTTTGGGGAAGAGGTGTTGAGGTGATTGGTGAATGGGTGAAGAGAAGAGAGAGAGTGGTGGGGTAGGTGGGGATCATGTGGGCTCCACAGATCCTGAGGTGTCAAGGATAATTCATCCCTGCACCAAGTGGCGAGCAAAAAATGCTCTTGTTGCCAATCTTGGCGTTAAACGCCGGGCTGGTGCCCATTTCTTGCGTTTAACGCCAGCTTCTTGCCCATTCCTGGCATTAAACACCAGTCTGGTGCCTCTTTCTGGCGTTAAACGCCAAGAATGGTGCCAGACTGGGCGTTAAATGCCCATTTGCTGCCCTTACTGGCATTTAATCGCCAACAAGTTTTCCTCTAGGGTGTGCTATTTTTCTTTCTATTTTTCATTCTGTTTTTGCTCTTTCAATTGATTTTGTGACTTCCTATGATCATTAACCTATAAAAAAACATAAAATAACAAAGGAAAATAGATAAATATAACATTGGGTTGCCTCCCAACAAGCGCTTCTTTAATGTCAGTAGCTTGACAGTGGGCTCTCATGGAGCCTCACAGATGTTCAGAGCAATGTTGGAACCTCCCAACACTAAACTTAGAGTTTGAATGCGGGGGTTCAACACCAAACTTAGAGTTTGACTGTGGGGCTCTGTTTGACTCTGTTTTGAGAGAAGCTCTTCATGCTTCTTCTCCATGGTAACAGAGGGATATCCTTGAGCCTTAAACACAAAGGATTCTTGATTCACTTGAATGACTAATTCTCCTCTGTCAACATCAATCACAGCCTTTGATGTGGCTAGGAAGGGTCTGCCAAGGATGATGGATTCATCCATGCACTTCCCAATCTCTAGGACTATAAAATCAGCAGGGATGTAATGGTCTTCAACCTTTACCAGAACATCCTCTACAAGTCCATAAGCTTGTTTTCTTGAATTGTCTGCCATCTCTAGTGAGATTCTTGCAGCTTGTACCTCAAAGATCCCTAGCTTCTCCATTACAGAGAGAGGCATGAGGTTTATGCTTGACCCTATGTCACACAGAGCCTTCTCAAAGGTCATGGTGCCTATGGTACAAGGTGTTGAGAACTTCCTAGGGTCCTGTCTCTTTTGAGGTAATCTCTGACTAGTCAAGTCATCCAGTTCTTTGGTGAGCAAAGGGGGTTCATCCTTCCAAGTCTCATTACCAAATAACTTGTCATTTAGCTTCATGATTGGTCCAAGGTACTTAGCAACTTGCTCTTCGGTGACATCTTCATCCTCTTCAGAGCTCATGAATGGCAGAAGTAAATCTAATGGAATCTCTATGGTCTCAGTGTGAGCCTCAGATTCCCATGGTTCCTTATTAGGGAACTCATTGGAGGCCAGTGGACGTCCATTGAGGTCTTCCTCAATGGCGATCACTGCCTCTTCCTCTTCTCCAAATTCGGCCATGTTGATGGCCTTACACTCTCCTTTTGGATTCTCTTCTGTATTACTTGGGAGAGTGCTAGGAGGGAGTTCAGTAACTTTCTTACTCA
>NC_029777.3:64249293-64251454 GCF_000817695.3 Arachis duranensis
TCGTCCTTAGTACTGCCTGGTGCAGCTTGCATTCCAGACAGACTTTGAGAAATCATATTGACTTGCTGAGTCAATATTTTATTCTGAGTCAGTATGGTATTCAGAGTATCAATCTCAAGAACTCTTTTCTTCTGATTCGTCCCATTGTTCACAGGATTCCTTTCAGAAGTGTACATAAATTGGTTATTTGCAACCATTTCAATGAGTTCTTGAGCTTCTGCAGGCATCTTCTTCAAATGAAGAGATCCTCCAGCAAAGCTGTCCAATGACATCTTGGACAGTTCAGACAGACCATCATAGAAGATACCTATGATGCTCCATTCAAAAAGCATGTCATAGGGACACTTTCTGATCAATTGTTTGTATCTTTCCCAAGCTTCATAGAGGGATTCACCTTCCTTCTGTCTGAAGGTTTGGACTTCCACTCTAAGCTTACTCAATTTTTGAGGTAGAAAGAACTTTGCCAAGAAGGCATTGACTAGCGTTTCCCAAGAGTTCAGACTTTCTTTAGGTTGTGAGTCCAACCATATCCTAGCTCTGTCTCTTACAGCAAAAGGGAATAGCATAAGTCTGTAGACCTCAGGGTCAACCCCATTAATCTTGATAGTGTCACAGATTTGTAAGAATTCAGCTAAAAACTGATGAGGATCTTCGAATGGAAGTCCATGAAACTTGCAATTCTGTTGCGTTAGAGAAACTAATTGAGGCTTAAGCTCAAAGTTGTTTGCTCCAATGGCAGGGATAGAGATGCTTCTCCCATAGAAGTCGGGAGTAGGTGCAGTAAAGTCACCCAGCACCTTCCTTGCATTGTTGGCATTGTTGTTGTTTTCGACTGCCATGTCTTCTTCTTGTTTGAAGATTTCTGTTAGGTCCTCTACAGAGAGTTGTGCTTTAGCTTCTCTTAGCTTTCCCTTCAGGGTCCTTTCAGGTTCAGGGTCAGCCTCAACAAGAATGCTTTTGTCTTTGCTCTTGCTCATATGAAAGAGAAGAGAACAAGAAAATATGGAATCCTCTATGTTACAGTATAGAGATTCCTTAAGGTGTCAGAGGAAAAGAAAAATAGAAGGAAGAGGTAAAAGAATTTGAACTTATCAAGAAAGATAGAGTTTGAATTGTGCATTGAGGATGAGTGTTAGTCCATAAATAGAAGGATGTGAGAAGAGGGGGAAGCAATTTTCGAAAATAAATTAAAAAGATTTTAAAAACATTTTGAAAAATTGAAGAATGATTTTTGAAAAAATATGATTGGGAAAGAAATAAAGTGGTTTTTGAAAAAGACTTTAAAATTAGAAATCAAAAAGATATGATTGAAAAATATTTTGAAAAAGATGTGATTAAAAGATATGATTGGAAAGGTATATTTTTTTGAAAAACAATTAAAAAAAGATTTGATTTTGAAAATTAATGACTTGGCTAACAAGAGATTTAAAAGATATGATTCAGACATTAAACCTTTCTCAACAGAAGAGGCAACATAATTGAAATGTTGAATCAAATCATTAATTGTTAGAATGTATTTTTGAAAATGGAAAGAAATTGACTTTGAAAATATATGATTGAAAAGATATGATTTGAAAAAGATTTGATTTTGAAAAATTTTGAAAACTTGAAAAAAAATTTGTATTAAAAACAAAATCTTCCCTCTTGTGCCATCCTGGCGTTAAACACCTAGAATGGTATACATTCTGGCGTTTAACGCCCAAAACTCACCCCTTTTGGGGTTAAACGCCCAGCCAGGCACCCTGGCTGGCGTTTAATCGCCAGTTTTCCTTCCTCACTAGGCATTTTGAACTCCCAGCTTTTTCTGTATAATTCCTCTGCTGTATGTTCTGAATCTTCAATTCTCTGTATTGTTGACTTGAAAAGACACAAATTAAAAATTTTTTGGATTTTTAATAATGAGGAATAATCAAAATGAAACTAAGATCAAATAAACAATGCATGCCAGACACCAAACTTAAAATGAGACACTAGACTCAACAAGAAAAATAAAATATTTTTGGTTTTTATGATTTTGTAATTTTTTGGATTTTTTTCGAAAATTATATGGAAAAGAAAATAAAGAGATTCAAAATTTTTAATATGAATTCCAGGAATCATGCAATGTTAGTCTAAAACTTCAGTCTAAAAAGATTAGACATGGCTAGCAAAGCTTCAGCAG
>NC_029777.3:64251485-64251835 GCF_000817695.3 Arachis duranensis
AGCAGGACATTACATTCAAGAGCTAAATTGATGAGAATCAATCAGCTTTGGTGATGATGAAAACATCACCAAGAAACTCTAGAATTCATTCTTAAACATTCTGAAGAAAAATACCTAATCTAAGCAACAAGATGAACCGTCAGTTGTCCAAACTCAAACAATCCCCGGCAACGGCGCCAAAAACTTGGTGTTGTTGCCGGATCAAAACTTGGCACTGTTATTGCAGGGAACAAATGTGAAATTGTAGTTAGGACATTTAATTCCCCGGAAACGGCGCCAAAAACTTGGTGCACGAAATTGTGATCATCAATGGCGCCATCAACATGGTACGCTCAATTACAATCTCAACT
>NC_029777.3:64252021-64255720 GCF_000817695.3 Arachis duranensis
ATATGGATAATTTATGAATAAAGCATAAAATAAAGATAGAGATACTTATGTAACTCATTGGTGAGAATTTCAGATAACCGTATTGAGATGCTTTATCCTTTCCGTCTCTCTGCTTTCATACTGTCTTCATCCAATCATTCTTACTCCTTTCCAAGGCAAGCTGTATGTCGGGCATCACCGTTGTCAGTGGCTACAGTCCCGTCCTCTCAGTGAAAATGTTCAACGCGCTCTGTCATAGCACGACTATTCAGTTGTCGGTTCTCGATCATGTTGGAATAGAATCCAGTGATTCTTTTGCATCTGTCACTAACGCCCCACAATTGCGAGTTTGAAGCTCGTCACAGTCATTCAATCCTTGAATCCTACTCAGAATACCACATACAAGGTTTAGACCTTCCGGATTCTCTTGAATGCCGCCATTAATTCTAGCTTATACCACGAAGATTCTGATAAAAGAATCCAAGAGATATCCACTCAATCTGAGGTAGAACGGAGGTGGTTGTCAGGCACACGTTCATAAGTGAGAATGATGATGAGTGTCACAGATCATCACATTCATCAAATTGAGGAACAAGTGATATCTTAGAACAAGAATAAGCCGAATTGAATAGAAGAACAATAGTAATTGCATTAATACTCGAGGTACAGCAGAGCTCCACACCTTAATCTATGGTGTGTAGAAACTCCACCGTTGAAAATACATAAGAACAAGCCAACCCCAAAACGTGATCTAAGTTAGCATAAAACTCTCCAAGATAGCTACCCAGATGATAATACAATAGTAAAAGGTCCTATATGTAGAGAACTAGTAGCTTAGGGTTTACAAAGATGAGTAAATGACATAAAAATCTACTTCCGGGCCCACTTGGTGTGTGCTTGGGCTGAGCATTGAAACTTCTATGTGTAGAGACTTTTCTTGGAGTTAAACGCCAGCTTTTGTGCCACTTTGGGCATTTAACTCCCATTCTTGTGCCAGTTCCGGTGTTTTACGCCCGAATTCTTGAGCTGACCTGAAACGCCTGTTTGGGCCATCAAATCCTGGGCAAAGTATAAACTATTATACATTTCTGGAAAGCCCAGGATGTCAACTTTCCAACAAAATTAAGAGCGCACCAATTGGGTTTCTGTAGCTCCAGAAAATTCACTTCAAGTGCAGGGAGGTCAGAATCCAACAACATCTGTAGTCCTTTTCAGCCTCTGAATCAGATTTTTGCTCAGGTCCTTCAGTTTCAGCCAGAAAATACCTGAAATCATAGAAAAACACACAAACTCATAGTAAAGTCCAGAAAACAATGCCAAAAAGCGTATAAATTATCCGCTCATCACTCACGCCCCTGCTTTTCTTGTTCCTTCAGCAATTTGCAGAGCATGCAGTTTTGATTATGCTGTTCTTCCTTAATTTGTTCCATAGTTTCTTGCAGCTTGGCAACATATGCTTCTAGGCTGGCCCAGTAGTTATTTTTAGGAAGTTCAGGGAGGAATTCCTGCGCCCTCCTTTTGATAGAGTTATCTTGCATTTGTCCTTCCATTGACTTCTTGGTGATTGGATGTTCAATTGGGATGAATTCATCTACTCTCATCCTCACCCCAGCATTTTTACATAGCAAAGAGATTAAGCTTGGGTAAGCCAGTTTGGTTTTAGTGGAGTTCTTGTTTGCAATTGTGTAAATCTCACAAGCAATCAGATGATGAATCTCCACTTCTTTTCCCGGCATAATACAATGAATCATTACTGCTCTCTTGACCGTGACCTCAGAACGGTTGCTCGTGGGCAATATAGAATGCCCAATGAAGTCTAGTCAACCTCTTGCAATTGGTTTGAGATCTCCCCTCTTGAGTTGGTTTGGGACACCTTTTGAATTGGTTGTCCACTTGGTTCCAGGGAGGCATATGTCCTCTAGAATTTGATCCAACCCCTTATCTGCTCTCACCATTCTCCTATTAAAGGATTCAGGATCATCTTGTAGTTGAGGCAATTTGAAGACCTCTCTTATTTTGTCCATATGGAAGTAAATAATTCTCCTTCTGACCATGGTTCTGTAGGTATGAAAAGCAGTTCCAGTCATTCTCTGCTTATTTGTCAACCACAGATTTGAGTAGAATTCTTGAACCATGTTTCTTCCAACCTTTGTCTCAGGGTTGGTTAGAGCTTCCCATCCTCTGTTTCGAATTTGCTCTTGGATCTCCGGATATTCGTCTTCTTTCAGATCGAATTTAACTTCCGGGATCACTGACCTTAGACCTATTATTTTGTGGTAATGGTCTACATGTTCTTTGGTTAAGAACTTCTCTTGACTCCAAAGATTCTTTGGAGTATTCTCTTTCTGCCTCTTGAATTGGTTTGTTTTCCCTTAGGAGCCATGGTCTTGATGAGCCTTAGCTTAGTGATCACGGAAAAGTACACCAAACTTAGAGGTTTGCTTGCCCTCAAGCAAAAGAAAGGAAAGAGGAGAGAGAGAGGGAGAGCGAATTCGAATGATAGGGAGAGGGGGATGGCCGAACGTGTATTTATAAGGGAGGGGGAGAGATTTCAAAAATTTTGAGGGAGATTTGAGAAGATATAGAAATAATTTGAGAAGATATTTGAGTTTTTGAAGAAGATTTGGAAGGGATTTGAAAGAGATTTGAAGAATGACTTAGAAAATTGTTTAATTTTTGAAATTTGAAGGTGAATGATGAAAGTTTGTAATGTGTTTATGTAGAAAATTATGGATCAAAATAAGAAAGTTTGAAAAAATTTGAAGTGGAAAACAAAATCTCTGTCCCCTACCTTTCTGGCGTTAAACGCCCAGAATAGTATCCACTCTGGCGTTTAATGCCCAAATAGTGGCCATTATGGGCGTTTAATGCCCAGCCGGGTACCCTGGCTGGCGTTAAACGCCAGAAACCCCTTCATCACTGGGCGTTTTGCTAAACGCCCAGGATGCTGCAATCCTGGTGTTAAACGCCCAGAATGGTGCCCATTCTGGCGTTTAACGCCCAAAATGGTACCTTTACTGGCGTTAAACGCCCAGAATGGTATCCATTCTGGCGTTTAACGCCCAGAGTACCCTTTACTGGCGTTTTCTTGCTAGCAAGCTCCTTTTCTCTGCTTTTTTCACTGAATCCTTCTGTAACTCTGTGAATTCCTTCAATTTCGATGATCAAACTTGAAGAATATGTATCAAACTTAAACAAAACAGATAACCTGCTAATGACTGGGTTGCCTCCCAGCAAGCGCTTCTTTATTGTCTTTAGCTGGACCTTTACTGAGACTCATTCAAGCCTCAGTTTTGAGCATTCCTACTCAAAATTACTTTCAAGATAATGTTTGACTCTCTATCCAATAACAATGAACTTTTTGTCAGAATCAGTATCCTGAAGCTCAACATATCCATATGGTGAGACTCCTGTAATCACATATGGGCCCCTCCACCGGGATTTAAGTTTTCCTGGGAATAGTCTAAGCCTAGAGTTGAAGAGTAGAACTTTTTGTCCTGGATCAAAGACTCTGGATGACAACTTCTTGTCATGCCACTTATTTGCCTTTTCCTTATAAATTTTTGCATTTTCAAAGGCACTGAGTCTGAACTCCTCTAGCTCATTTAGCTGGAGCAATCTTTTTTCACCAGCTAACTTAGCATCCATGTTTAGGAATCTGGTTGCCCAGTAGGCTTTATGTTCCAGTTCCACGGGCAGATGACAGGCCTTCCCATACAC
>NC_029777.3:64255860-64257404 GCF_000817695.3 Arachis duranensis
CTCTTAGTATCATTATTGGGAGTGGCAATTGCTTCTACCCATTTAGATACATAGTCTACTGCCACCAAAATATAAGTGTTTGAGTATGATGGTGGGAAGGGACCCATGAAGTCAATACCCCATACATCAAATAACTCAAACTCTAAGATCCCTTGTTGGGGCATGGCGTAACCATGAGGCAAGTTACCAGCTCTTTGGCAACTGTCACAGTTATGCACAAACTCTCGGGCATCCCTATAGAGAGTAGGCTAGTAGAAGCCACATTGGAGGACCTTAGTGGCTGTTCGCTCACTTCCGAAATGTCTCCCATACTGCGATCCATGACAATGCTATAGGATCCTTTGTGCTTCCTCTCTAGGTACACATCTGCGAATCATTCCGTCTGCACATCTCTTAAAGAGATATGGCTCATCCCATAGGTAGTACTTGGCATCTGAAATTAATTTTTTCTTTGCACTCTGCTGTACTCCTGGGGTATGAACCTCACAGCTTTATAGTTTGCAATGTCTGCAAACCATGGAGCTTCCTGAATGGCAAAGAGTTGCTCATCTGGAAAGGTCTCAGAGATCTTAGTAGAGGGGATGGACGCCCCAGCTACTGGTTCTATTCGGGACAGATGATCAGCTACCTGGTTCTTTGTCCCTTTTCTGTCTCTTATTTCTATATCAAACTCTTGCAGAAGCAACACCCACCTTTTGAGCCTGGGTTTTGAATCCTGCTTTGTGAGTAAGTATTTAAGAGCAGCATGGTCAGTGTACACAATCACTTTTGACCCTACTAAATAGGACCTACACTTGTCAATGGCATAAACCACTGCAAGTAACTCTTTTTCTGTGGTTGTGTAATTCTTCTGTGCATCTCTTAGAACATGGCTAGCATAATAAATGACGTGCAGAAGCTTGTTGTGCCTCTGTCCTAACACTGCACCAATGGCATGGTAACTGGCATCACACGTTAGTTCGAATGGTAATGTCCAATCTGGTGCAGAGATGACTGTTGCTGTGACCAGCTTGGCTTTCAGGGTCTCAAATGCCTGTAGACACTCTGTGTCAAACACAAATGGCGTGTCAGCAGCTAGCAGGTTGCTTAGAGGTTTTGCAATTTTTGAAAAGTCCTTTATGAACCTTCTGTAAAATCCTGCATGCCCTAGAAAGCTTCTGATTGCCTTAACATTAGTAGGTGGTGGTAATTTTTCAATTACTTCTATCTTTGCTTGATCCACCTCTATTCCCTTGCCTGGAATTTTGTGCCCAAGGATAATTCCTTCAGTCACCATAAAGTGACATTCTCCCAGTTTAAGACCAGGTTAGTCTCTTGGCACCTTTTCAGGATAAGTGCTAGATGATTAAGACAGGAGCTGAATGAGTCTCGATATACTGAGAAGTCATCCATGAAGACTTCCAGGAACTTCTCTACCATATCAGAGAAGATGAATAGCATGCATCTCTGAAAAGTTGCAGGTACATTACACAGACCAAAAGGCATTCTTCTGTAGGCAAACACGCCAGAAGGGCAAGTGAATGCTGTCTTCTCTTGGTCCTGAG
>NC_029777.3:64257538-64287976 GCF_000817695.3 Arachis duranensis
TGGCTGTATTGAGCCTTCTGTAGTCAATACACATACGCCACCCTGTAACTGTTCTTGTGGGAACCAGTTCATTCTTTTCATTATGAACCACTGTCATGCCTCCCTTCTTGGGGACAACCTGGACAGGGCTCACCCAGGGGCTATCAGAAATAGGATAAATAATCCCAGCCTCTAGTAACTTAGTGACCTCTTTCTGCACCACCTCCTTCATGGCTGGGTTTAGCCGCCTCTGTGGTTGAACCACTGGCTTGGCATTATCTTCCAATAGGATCTTGTGCATGCATCTTGCTGGGCTAATGCCCTTAAGATCACTTATGGACCACCCAAGAGCTGTCTTATGTGTCCTTAGCACTTGAATTATTGCTTCCTCTTCCTGTGAGTTTAAAGCAGAGCTTATAATCACTGGAAAAGTGTCACCTTCTCCCAGAAATGTATACTTTAGGGATGGTGGTAGTGGCTTGAGCTCAGGTCTAGGAGGTTTATCCTCTTCCTGAGGAATTTTCAGAGGTTCTTGTATTTCCTCTCGTTCCTCCAGGTTAGGCTGAACATCTTTAAAGATATCCTCAAGCTCAGATTCGAGACTCTCAGTCATATTGATCTCTTCCACTAAAGAGTCAATAATGTCAGCGCTCATGCAGTTATTTGATGTGTCTGGATGCTGCATAGCTTTGACAGCATTCAACTTGAACTCATCCTCATTGACTCTCAGGGTCACTTCCCCTTTTTGTACATCAATGAGAGTTTGTCCAGTTGCTAGGAAGGATCTTCCTAGGATGAGACTTGCACTCTTGTGCTCCTCCATTTCCAGCACTACAAAGTCATTTGGAAAGGCGAATGGCCCAACCTTGACAATCATGTCCTCAATTATGCCTGATGGATATTTAATGGAGCCATCAGCAAGTTGGAGACATATCCGGGTTAGTTTGACTTCTTTAGTCAACCCAAGCTTTCTAATAGTGGATGCAGGTATTAGATTGATACTTGCTCCAAGGTCACATAGGGCTGTCTTAGTACAAGCACCTTCTAATGTGCATGGTATCATAAAGCTTCCTGGATCTTGAAGCTTTTCTAGTAAGCTTTTCAGAATGACTGCACTGCATTCTTCAGTGAGAAACACTTTTTCAGTTTCTCTCCAATCCTTCTTATGACTTAAGATCTCTTTCATGAACTTAGCATAAGAAGGTATTTGCTCAAGTGCCTCTGCAAACGGAATCTTTATTTCAAGAGTCCTTAGATAGTCTGCAAAGCGGGCAAATTTTTTATCCTGTTCCGCTTGGCGGAGTTTCTGAGGATAAGGCATCTTAGCTTTATATTCTTAAACCTTCGTTGCTGCAGGTTTATTCCCTACAGAGGTGGTTGGAGAAGCCTTTTTAGAGGGGTTACTATCACCACTCTCAGGTGTCTGATTCCTCATTGGCGTTTGAACACTAGGACTGGGTGAGGAATGGGCGTTTAACGCCAACTTTTCCCCCCTTTCTGGCGTTTGAACGCCAGAACTGGGCAAGGAATGGGTGTTTAACGCTAACTTTTCCCCCCTTTCTGGCGTTTGAACGCATGGAGTATTCCTCTCTGGGCTCTTCTTGTTCTCAGAGGAATTTTGGGCAGTGGTTTGGTTATCCTCTGTTAGTTGTTCCTTTCTTGGGTTTTTGCCACTTTGAGCAGTGTTATTCAATGTCTTCCCACTCCTCAGTTGAACTGCTTGGCATTCTTCTGTTATCTGTTTAGATAACTGCTGTTTTGTCTGATCCAACTGTGATTCTATGTTCTTGTTAGCAGTTTTAGTTTCTTGAAGCATCTCTTTAAATTCTGCTAACTATATTGTCATCAGGTGTAATTGCTGATTAAGCTCAACAATCTGTTCTTGAGGATTAGGATCAGTAGCTACTGCCATAGCTTCTTCTTTTGTAGAGGACTCATTGCTTGAGTATAGATGTTGATTTCTAGCAACCGTATCTATGAGCTCTTGAGCCTCTTCAATCGTTTTCCTTTTATGTATAGATCCACCAGCTGAGTAGTCTAGAGACATCTGAGCTTTTTCTGTAAGCCCATAGTAGAAGATGTCTAACTGTACCCACTCTGAAAACATTTCAGAGGGGTATTTCCTTAGCATACCTTTGTACCTCTCACAGGCATTATAAAGGGATTCATGATCCTCTTGTTTAAATCCTTGGATGTCCAGTCTCAGCTGTGTCATCCTTTTTGGAGGGTAAAATTGATTCAAGAATTTATCTGATAACTGTCTCCATGTTTTTATACTTGCTGTGGGTTGGTTATTCAACCACCTCTTAGCTTGATCTTTACAGCAAATGGAAACAGTAATAATCTGTAGACATCCTGATCCACCTCTTTATCACGTACTGTGTCAGCAATTTGTAAGAAAAGTGCCAGAAACTTAATAAGTTCTTCCTGTGGAAGACCAGAATACTGGCAATTTTGTTGCACCATGATAATGAGTTGAGGATTTAGCTCAAAGCTACTTGCTTTAATGGGAGGTATACAGATGCTACTCCCATATGTAGCTGTAATGGGGTTAGCGTATGACCTCAGAGTCCTTCTGGACTGCTCAATTCCACTTAGGTTCATGATGGAGAAAGGGAAATGATATGGATTCACAAGTAAAGTAATTTTTTTTTAACTAGGAATGATGGAAAATAATAAAATAAAATAGAAAATAAAATAAAATAAAATTTTGAAAACTAAAAGAAAATAAAATCAAACCAAATTAAAAACTAGATTAATTAATTAAAAAGATTTTGGAATTAGCAATTAAAAAGATATGATTGAAAATTATTTTGAAAAAGATATGATTTTGAAAATTAATGCAAAATTTCGAAGATTTAAAGGAAAATACAAAGAAGACACCAAACATAGAAATTTTTAGAAAATCACGCACAAATTTTTGAAAACCTAAAGGAAAACACAAAGAAGACACCAAACTTAGAATTTTTAAAGATCAAGAAAGGACTAAGAACATGTAAATTAAAAAAATTAAAAGAAAACAAAAGCATGCAATTGACACCAAACTTAAAATATGAAACTAAACTCAAATAAAAGACTCTAAACCGACAAAAATAAAACAGTCCTAATCTAAGCAACAAGATAAACCGTCAGTTGTCCAAACTCGAACAATCCCCGGTAACGGTGCCAAAAACTTGGTGCACAAAATTGCAATCACACTTTTGCAATTCCGCACAACTAACCAGCAAGTGCACTGGGTCGTCCAAGTAATACCTTACGTGAGTAAGGGTCGATCCCACGGAGATTGTCGGCTTGAAGCAAGCTATGGTTATCTTGTAACTCTTAGTCAGGATATCAATAATTCTCAGGTTTAATTATAAAAAGTAGAAGAACATGAAATAAATACTTGTTTTGCAGTAATGGAGAACAGGTTGAGGTTTTGGAGATGCTCTATCTTCTGAATCTCTGCTTTTCTACTGTCTTCTTCTTCATAAACGCAAGGCTCCTTCCATGGCAAGCTGTATGTAGGGTTTCACCGTTGTCAATGGCTACCTCCCATCCTCTCAGTGAAAATGTTCAACGCGCTCTGTCACAGCACGGCTATTCATCTGTCGGTTCTCGATCATGTCAGAATAGAATTCAGTGATTCTTTTGCGTCTGTCACTAACGCCCCACAATCGCGAGTTTGAAGCTTGTCACAGTCATTCAATCCTTGAATCCTACTCAGAAAACCACAGACAAGATTTAGACCTTGCGGATTCTCAAGAATAGCCGCCAATGGATTCTAGTTTATACCACGAAGATTCTAATTAAAGAATCCAAGAGATATCCACTCAATCTAAGGTAGAACAGAGGTGGTTGTCAGGCACACGTTCATAGGTGAGAATGATGATGAGTGTCACGGATCATCACATTCATCAAGTTGAGGAACAAGTGATATCTTAGAATGGAAGCAAGCGTGATTGAATGAAAAACAGTAATAATTGCATTAATTCATCAAGACACAGCAGAGCTCCTCACCCCCAACCATGGGGTTTAGAGACTCATACTGTAGAAGGTACAGTATGAAACGTGTAAAGTCTCATGAGGTCAAGATACAATGTCAAAAGGGTCCTATTAATATTGAACTAGTAACCTAGGATATACAGAAATGAGTAAATGACGTAAAAATCCACTTTCGGGATCCACTTGGTGTGTGCTTGGGCTGAGCATTGAAGCTTTCATGTGTAGAGACTTTTCCTGGAGTTAAACGCCAGCTTTTGTGCCAGTTTGGGCGTTTAACTCCAATTTTTGTGCCAGTTCCGGCGTTAGACGCCGGAAATTCTCAAGCTGATTTGCAACGCCGGTTTGGGCCATCAAATCTCGGGCAAAGTATGAACTATTATACACTGCTGGAAAGTCCAGGATGTGTACTTTCCAAAGCAATTGAGAGCACACCAATTGGGCTTCTGTAGCTCCAGAAAATCCACTTCGAATGCAGGGAGGTCAGAATCCAACAGCATCTGCAGTCCTTTTTCAGCCTTTGAATCAGATTTTTGCTCAGGTCCCTCAATTTCAGCCAGAAATTACCTAAAATCACAGAAAAACACATAAACTCATAGTAAAGCCCAGAAAAGTGAATTTTAAATAAAAACTAATAAAAACATACTAAAAACTAACTAAAATGTACTAAAAACATACTAAAAATAGTGCCAAAAAGCATATAAATTATCCGCTCATCAACCCCACTATAAGAAGAGACATGAGCTTAATCGAACTCTCATTCTCATGCAAATTCACATCCTAAGCCTATATTAGTTTGGTTACTTGAGGACAAGCAACAATTCAAATTTAGTGTTGTGATGCGTAAGCATCTTTTCTATCTTTTCCTAGTGAATTTGCATTTAAATTGTTGAGTTTAATCAACAATTAATTCTTTTTTAGCCACTATGGATGCTACTTTGAGTCTTGTGCAGTTATGGTTATTTTAGGTAGTATTTGGCTGGATTTGGAGCACAAGAATTATAGAAGATGACCAGCGAGGAGCGACGCATGCGCGTACCTGACGCGTGCGAGTGATTTGGAGATTTGTGCAGCGACGCGTGCGCGTACCTGACGTGTACGCATGACATGCGAAGAAGACCATCGACGCATACGCGTGACTGATGTGTACGCGTGACATGCGCCACGTGCAGAAAATGCAGAAAATGCTGGGGGCGGTTTCTGGGCCCCATTTTGGCACTCAAGTAAAGCGCAGGTCTCTGCTAAGTTAGGCGCGAATCCAGTGAATCCAAATGGTCCCCACGTTACAAGGCGCGAATTATTTAATTAATTCTGATTTAAATTCAAATTTGATTTTAAAATAGGAAAAGATATTATTTTAATTTTAGAAAATAGATTTTTAAATTAATTAGGATTAGTTATAAAAAGGAAAAACTTTTCTTCTAGTAGGGGGGATTCTGGGGATCCCAACATTAGTTAACTTTTCATTCCACCTCAGCCCAATTTATAATCCTAGTTTTTTTCTCTAAATCATGAGAAACTAAACCTCCACTGTTAAGGTTAGGAGCTCTGTCTATTGTATGGATTGATACTATTATTTTTCTATTTTAATTCATGTTTTGATTTATATTTCAAGAATTGTTTTCGTTCTTTATTTTATGAATTTGGGTGGAACGGAAGTATGACCCATGTTCTAATTGAGTTCTTGTATAACTTGGAAAAGCACTTTACTTGAACAACAGCTTGAAAACAATTTCTCTTAAATTTTAATTATTTGGATTTAACGGGATACATGACATATAATCCTCTTATTTTTGGATAATTAGAATTTTTGTGGCATATAAACTGGAATTTGATCATCACCCTCTAATTGGAATTAATTGACCAAGGAATCGGCAGTTAATGAATTTTAGAAGAGACTAGGAAGGTCTAAGGAATTAGGGTCTAGTCACATATAGTTTGCCATGAATTAAATCTTGCGTGATTAAAATAAATTAATAAGAAAAGTCAATCCAGAAAATAGATATATCTGAAACCTTAACTGTTTCCCCATACATATTTCATAACCTATTTATTGCTTGCTTTTTGATATTCTTAATTACTGTTTAATGCAATTAAACTATCAAACACTATTTTCTGTTTGCCTAACTAAGTAGTTTAACCAACCATTATTGCTTAGTCTATCAATCCTCGTGGGATCGACCCTCACTCATCTGAGGTATTACTTGGTACGACCCAGTGCACTTGCTGGTTATTCTGTGGTTGTAAATCCATGCACCATAACCCATACAAAACGGCCTGACGAGGTCAAACTAAAAATGAGATTATTAAAAATAACTTGAAAAGGCCCGACAGAGAAGTTGGACCAATGAAAGGATCACTGAAAAGGGAACAAACACCACACAAAGGCCAAAAAGGGTGAAAAACCTAGGCTCGAAGTGCTCAGCTAAAAGGTACAAGCCCTAAAAAAGGGATGCCACTAAAAAATCAAAAGCACGACCTCAAGACTGAGCTAAAAAGTCGTCCAAATAAACTAGAAAGAAAGGGTTCAATATGAGAACACCACCTAAAAAGTTATTGGAAACCAACTACAAAGCCCGAATAGTAAGCCATAAAAGACAACGTCACCAGAACAGAAGGTTGACAGCACAACCAATACAAGTCATTGTCTAAAAAGAAAAGGTAGAAGTTCTTAAAACAAACACTACCTCAGAAGATGTCGGACCACAGAGCTCCGAACACCTAGATCTCAAGGGCATAAGAGCCCACAGAAGAGTGCCGTCATCAAAACGTAAAACTATACAAAGGATAAAAAAGTAACCCACCAAAAGCCAGATAATCTACCACCAGTCACAAAGGTTAAAACATTAAAGGCTCAAGGGCTGCCCAATGACAACCCAAGAGTCAAATGTGTTTTAATTAAAAAACAAAAGTTGCCAAGAAGTAACTTTGAAGTGTCAAGGAATCGCCAAAATAAGGCTACAAAACTAGAATTTCAAAAAAGGCTACAGATCGGACCCTATCAAGTATATAATAGAGAAAAACATAAAAAGAGAATCACAAAGGATCCAAATTCACCCCGGTAGCTGCATCTTTAAGAGAATGAGGGATAATTGAGATCGGGGTAGCTCCGACAACTCTATCAGGGTCATTCAAGATCTCCACATCAGATTCAGGCTCAGGAGAAACCACCTTAGTAGAAGGAGCTCCGGATGATCCAGCAAGAGGGGTTGTAGAAGCCTTAACTGTCAACAGGGAAGGAGGAGCCTCATCTTCTTCAAGGGCAGGCACAATTCTACTATCCTCCACAATGTTGTCCATGCTAAATAAGGAGAGGTCGGCATTGGGAACAAGAACTCAGACCTAGGCCTTCAAATTTTCATATAGCATAGTCATACCATTCACCACATGGCCTTGGAGCTCGGCATAATCATCATAAGCCGACTGAAGCCTCTCCTTCATCTCCAACAGCTTGCCATAGGTCTGAGTATAACTCTTCTTTGCCTTCTTGGCCATATCCTTGGCTAGATTGGCAGCCGCCTCCGCAGCAGTAGCCCGAGCCTTTTCCCTCTCTACAGCAAGCTCTAGCCCAATAGACTTGGCCTCCAACTCATCCTTCAGATCCTTCACCCTGTCATATTCAGCCTTGGCCTCCTCTAGAAAAGCCTTAGTAGCACGAGCAGGGGACTCTTTGACAACCCGAGACAAAGCAGCACTAAGATTTGCCACCCGTATGCTATTACTTGATATAAAATCAAGGTGGTGAAGGATTGACACGTCGTCAGTTGGAACATTGCCATAAGGAGCAATGAGTTCTGAAGCAAAGGCCACACCATCAAAGTCTTGATCATCCGAATTGTAAGTCCCGGCAGTCCTCGGTTTCTTAGGAGGAGGACCAGACAAAGTAGGGGAGGAGGCATCAGTTGAAGTCGCCAAGGGAGGCTCAGTAGGAAACGTCCGAACCCGAGGGGTTGGGATGATCTTCCTCTGACCCTGAGGGTCGGACTCTGGCTTCTTTAGGGGAACCTGGCCAGAACCCTCCCCAAATGCCTTGTTCTGAATCTGTTGAGCAGCTACCATTTTTTGGTTTTTCTGAAGAACTTCATCGAGTGAGAATGAGCCATCATCTCTGAAAAAGGGAAAAGGAAACCATAAAAATAAGTCACACAACAGAAGAATGCAAAATCCAAACAAATAAACAAGAAAAGACTGCCTTATAAAGAAGTCAGACGCTACCTAGCTCGGAGTAAAGGAGAGCCAGATCCCTTAAAAATTTCTTCGTGTCCAAATGAGGAGGCTCCCCTTAGTGCTCCTCCAAGACACCTACAAAGGCCCTCTCTACCTCATCCAGACTCTCCCACGAATACTTAAGGGTTACAATATCTTTTTGCCACCACAAGGGAAAGGTCGACTCATCATTTTCATCCAAAAAGAAAGAGCGAACACCCTCAACAGCCCGGACATTGAAATAAATGTTCTTAAAATCTTTAAAAGAGTCATCAAATATAGAAAAAACCTTCTTCCTCTGGGTATCCCGGAAGGAGATCTAAGAAGCCTTCTTCTTGGCTGCTCCCGATTTTGTCAACACAAACAAATAAAGGAAGAGGGAAAGGGAAGGTCGGACACCCAACTCCTGACACAACAACTGAAAGATCTTCATAAAGGCCCAGGAGTTCAGGTGAAGCTGCGAAGAGGCCACATTACAGTTCCACAGAATTTCGGTCTCAAAGGCAGTAAAAGGAAAAGTAATACCTAACTGGGTAAAGAAATAGTCTTAGGCATAGAAGAAAGGATGCTCTGCCCGACTTAAGGGAGGGAAACTAAAACTCTCCTCGAGGTTGGGCGACACTAGCTCGTAGTTCTTCTTATCCTCCCTACTCCCACAAATCCTATGAAACCTCCTAAGCTTCTCACAATACTCTGGGTCAGCTACAGTAACACACATTAAGACTATAGAATCTAACCAGTCAGCCATACCAACGGGGACCTTTGTAGACATCTCGACAATATTCTTACGAGAATACATAAGAAACTACACCTACAGCAAGAAAAATATAAGAAGTGTCACTACCAAACAACTGGGGCAGAATCAAAACCAAGATGGAAAAAGCGAAGCAACCACACAGCAAATGAAAGGGTGCCCCAGGGTTCGCAAGAAAAAAGAAAATCATCACCAAAACCCAGGAACGTCCTTTGGAGGCAACAATGCAGATACGACAAAGGAAGAACACGGGGAATCAAAAACCCTAGCCCTTTCACCAAAACAAAAAAGCGCAACGGAAAACAGTTCACCCAAGCACCAACATTTCCGCAAACAAAGCGACAAAGATAAAAGGATTTCACCGTTACTCAAAAGAAACAAAGACATGCAATAATTACCAGAAGCCAACACGGAGGAGAATAGCAGCTATCAACAAAACCAGAAAAATATGAAAGGTGTAAAGCAGAAGTACCAACCTGCAAAGAGGAGAAGAGTGGAAACAACGGAGGCACAACGAAAGCACCAACGACCCAAAAGCGCCGCTCGAAAAACTCCAGAAAAGAAGGAAGCTTGGGGCAAAATCGAAGGGGCCAGACAAACGAAGTTTTTTGCAGAGAAGCAAAGAAGCAAGGAAGTAGAAGAAAAAAGGAAACTAAAAAAATAAAACATCTTCTTTGATTTCAAACAAAGTTTAAAGAGGGAAAAGAAATGGCAAAACAAAATAAAAGCCCAATCAATATGCTTTAAAATGTTCGCACACTCCCAAGGAACTGACATCCTCGAAAGCAATGCCGCAATTAAGGAGCGCAAAGTAAAAATACTTCACATTTTTAAAATGGCATTTGAAAGATGAGAAGCCCGCATAAAGAGAAGTAGACCAGACATGAACCAAACGAAATGCTTGAATACGACTTCCCAAAGAGGTCGAAGCTTAGCAGCATGTCCTCATGAGAAGGTCGAAGCTCAAGCAGGGGCACTGTTCATACCTTGAACCGAGCTATAAGGTCCATGTTGTACGAGAACAAAGGGCCGACCTCTTTAAAGGATGGCCCATTGCAAAAAGAGTTCGGATAAACCACAAAGAGGCCCAAAAAGGCCCAAAAGTGAAAGAACCACCGCCTGATGAAAGGCGGTCAAACCAAAAGATAAAGGTCTCACCCACAAAAGATAAGAGAACATAGCAAACTTATCTCAAAGAATGGTCATCAAGCACTACTATAAATATACTGGAGAACCCAGGTATAATTCATACTCCAATTCTATAAAAAACCTGCCTAAATTCCGTACTGACTTAAGCATCAGAGTCTCTTGCAGATACCACCCCACCTTCTGATGAATGAGGACCAACAGCGCCTCCCTCTTCAACAAGTCGGACGTGGCAGCCTTGAGCAATCCAGAAGCTCTTGCCCAAGATCGACCTCTCAGTTTCAAGTAACCCTCAAAACACTTTCTATATCACAAACTTTTTAATATTCTATTTTTAACCTTAATATGTTATAAAATTATATTTGGAACCCTCAGTTATTTTCACATTTATAAAAATAATCCTGAACTTTTATAAAATACCCATTTTATCCCCGTACTTTATTTATTACTCAAAATATTTGAAAACTTATATAATTACAAATTGTACCTCGATTTTTATATACAAAGACAATGTTACCCTTTAAAAATAAAATTTAAATGTTAATCTTTCTCTTATACCAAAACCGAACCCCTTAGCCCTTTCCTTTCAAAATATTACTTGTATTTAAATCCGTTTTTAAGTTTTTTGGTTACCGATTTTTCTCAACTTTTAATTTAATATTTCAACCATCAAATCTCATCAATTTCCCTAAAATACCACATCACAACAGTCCCAAAACCATTAAAACAACCACGACTAAGCTATTCCTCATAACTGAACCAACAAATCACAAGCAAATAATAATTAAGCATAAACTCATTCAAACTCAAACAATAATCAACCAAATCAACATTCACTTATCAAATTCACATTTAATTATTATAAAGTTATCAAGTCCTACCTCTGTACAAAATCAAAATCAACAAAAACTCCGGAGAAGTTTTTTGATTGAGCTGCTGAAAAAGAAAACGCCAGAAATCGTCTGTGCCTCCTAGAACTCCATTTGGCCAAACTCAAGGGGAAGGGGAGCTACGTCACTGATAAATCACTATTTTATAGTCTATCCTGTGCTCAATTGAGTGGTTTTTATCAAATCTTTGCACACTTATTCATACTAATTGCATGTTTTACATTTTCCTTCCAAATTCTGTGCTTTGATTGGAAACATGCTTCTTTGGCCTTAGATTTGCTAATTATTAATCCTCTCTTATTACCATTTGATACCTTGATATGTGTGTTAAGTGATTTCAGAGATTACAGGCCAAGAATGGCTTAGAGAATGGAAAGGAAGCATGCAAAAGTGGAAGGAATACAAGAAACTGAAGGAACTGCTAAAGCTGTCCAGCCTGACCTCTTCGCACTCAAATGATCATAACTTGAGTTACAAAGATCCAAATGATGCGGTTTTAGTTGCGTTGGAAAGCTAACGTCTGGAACTTCGATTTGATATATAATTTGCTATAGTGGCCGTACAGCTAGGCAATGCGAACGCGTACTCCACACGGACGCAGTGACAAAAATCAGCGTGGTAGATTTCGCCCCCAGCGATTTCTGGGCTATTTCCGGCCCATTTTCAAGCCCAGAAAATACAGATTAAAGGCTGCAAAGTGGAGGAATGAAGGGGAACAACATTCATTATTCACTTTTCATAATTTAGATGTAGTTTTAGAGAGAGAGGCTCTCTCCTCTCTCTTAGGATTAGGATTGCTCTTAAAGGATTTAGGATTTCTTTCTTCCTTATCACAGGTTCAGTGTTCCTTTACTCATTTCTCTTATACTCTTCATGTTAGATTTGATTCTCTATTTAAATGCAATTTGAGATATTTCATATTTATAATTGCTTCCTTCAATTTATGTTATGATATGGTGTAATGGCATTCATGTTAGTAGAGTAGGTTCCCAACTTGGCTTTGGAATTGATTAATATTAGGAGACCCTTGAGTTGGGATACTCAAGAGTTCAATTGTAATTGGTTCATTATTGGTTGGCTTGTTAGTAACTAACTCTAATTCTTCCCAAGGGAAAGGATTAGGACTTGTGAATAGAAGTTGACTTTTAACTTGACTTTCCTTCATTCTTTGAGGGTTAACTAAATAGAAACAAATACTAATTATTAATTGATCTTGAGAAAATTCCAACAAGGATAGAACTTCCGATTAATCTTCTCCTAGTCAAGGCTTTTTATTGTTATTATTTTATTTTCTCTGCAATTCACTCTTCTTATTTCTTAATCCAAAACCCTAATTTACACAAACTCATAACTAATAATAAGAATACCTCCCTGCAATTCCTTGAGAAGATGACCCGAGATTTAAATACTTCGGTTATCAATTTATTTAGGGGTTTGTTACTTGTGACAACCAAACGTTTGTATGAAAGGATTTTCTGTTGGTTTAGAAGCTATACTTACAACGCGATTATATTTGTGAATTTCTTTACCGATAGGAAATCCGATCGTCAAAATGGCGCCGTTGCTGGAGAATTGCAAACGTGTGCCTTATTATTGGTTATTGTAAATATTTTTCAAAAAAAAATTCAGATTTTTATTTTAAAATTTTTATCTTATCTTATCTTAGTTTTAAATTTCAAAAATCAAATCTTTTTTTCAAAAAATCATATATTTTTCAAAATCTTATCTTATCTTTTTTTTTTCAAAAAATCATATCTTTTTCAAAATCTTATCTTATCTTTTTCCAAAAATCATATCTTTTTCAAAATCTTATCCTATCTTTTTCAAAAATCTTATCTTTTTCAAAATATTTTCTTTTTGTTAGTTTTTTGTTTTTTTCTCCTAATACTATGAACTCTCACCCCTTTGGCTATGAGTCTGGTTACAATTATGTTGCAGGAAGAGGAAATTACAATGAAAACAGGCATCAAGGTTGGAACAATCAAAGATGGGAGGAGCCACAAGAATTTGATCAACCCTCATGGCAACAACTACCTCCAATGGACTATCAACAACCATTCTGTGATGCATATCAAGGTAATGGCTATGGTGAGCACTCTTTTGATTATCAACAACCACCACCATATGCCTATGAACCCCTTCCTCAACATGACTTTAGACCACCATACTCACAAGCCCCTTTCCACCATTCACCTCCATATGACCCTAACCCATATCCACCATACAAACCACCTTATGAGCCATATGAACCATATCTAGAACCACCCCTATTCCAACCCAATTACTCTCAGGAACCACTACCTCCATATACACCATGTCCATGTCCATCTACCCAAGAGCCACATGATCCTAATCATGCAATCCAAGCAGAACAAGAATCAATGGATCATCTCAAGGAATTAGTGGATCAATTTCATGCAACTCTATATCAAGTAAATCAAGCGATAAGTCGACTAGCTTTCCAATGCTCGGACACTCAAAGTGCTCCCATGGCTACATGTGGAGAATCAATTAAAGAGCATAGCATAAAGGAGATACTAGAAACTCCAATGGATAATGAGGAACATACCTTTGTATTGGAAAAAGTGGAGGAAAACGTAATAGCTGAAGAAGAAGAAGTGGTTGAAGACTTAGGAGATGTGGAACCTCCATGGGAAAGTCAAGTCATAGAGCCTCTTTCCAAGACGGGTGAATTTGATGTTCAGGAGGGTGTACAACCTCCAAGGCATATCATGGTTGAAGACTTGGAAGAGGTCGATGAAGAGATGGAGATTCAAGAAGAAGAGGCACAACCTCCCATGCCCTTGGTGAGCAATGAAGAATAGATTGAATTGGAAGAAAGCTACCGAGAGGAAGATGTTGATATTGAAGAAGCTTGCAAAGAGGTGGTAGATGTCAAAGAAGAGCACAAGGGAGTGGAGCTTGCAAGTTCATTAGAAACACCTCTCCCAAGGCCATTACCGTCCAACACAACATTCAAGTGGGTAAAATTATTATCCTTAACCTTTACTTTCCCACTTGAATATGGGCTACTAGAGATGGATGGTCAACTTAGAGCTCTTAGTGGCATTAAGAGTAAGAGGAAGATGGTTAGTGGTTGGAGTTATCAAGCAAGGTTCAATATGGTTGTATGCTCCAAATTAAAGTGCAAAGATTGGTGCAGAGCTCCATTGAATGGGTCTAGGATGTTGTTTGGCCGCTTCAGTGAGAATTCAAACTACTTGCCACCCGGATGGGACACTGATGATCAACAAGAAGATAGGTGCAGTAGCAAGATTTGGGACCCCGGAATTCATTCCAATATTCATCACTCTTGGGGCCTTGTCACTTGCTTTAACTTACTTGAAGGCTTTATGCAACTAGTTTGGGATCTTGGAGGCCATTGGAATTACAAACATTGGTGGAGATTTTTCGACGAATACAAGCACAATCCACCATAAAAGGAAGCTCATCAAATGTCCAACTTAAGGACTTTAACAAAAAGTGCTAGGTGGGAGACAACCCACCATGGTATGATCGTTCTTTTTCAATTTAATTCTATTTCGTTTTGTTTGTTTTTTAGTTTTGATTGAACCTGGAATTTTGCATAACATTCATATTAGCATTACATTCTGCATACTGCATAAAAAAAAGGCACGCGACGCGACAGCGTTGTCGACGCGTCCGCGTCATATGTGCCTCAAGGAAGAAAAGAGATTTTACAGAGAGTCATGCGAGAGCATGGCTGGAGGCGTGCTTCAGGCAGAAACTCGCCCACAAAAACGCATCCCTGACGCGTCTACATCCTTTGCGAATCCAGCCATCCACGCGTGCGCGTCACTGATAAACCACTATTTTATGGTTTATATTGTGTATAATTATGTGGTTTTATCATGATCCTTACCTACTTATTCATTAATTTATCATGCATTTATATTTCCTTCCTGGAATTATTACATGGTTGAAAACTGCTTCTTAGAGACTTTTTATTATGCATTTTAATTCTCCTTTATCCCATTCGATGCCGTGATCTGTGTCTTAAGTGTTTCAGGCTTTATAGGGCATGGATGAGTTGGAGATTGGAAGGGAAGCTAGCAAAAATGGAAGGAACACAAGAAATTGAGGAGATAACCAGCGAGAAGTGACGCGGCCGCATGGCTCACGCGTTCGCACGGAAGAGGAGAAATCGCAGTGACGCGGCCGCATGGCTCACGCGACCGCGCGGAAAGGAAAAGCACAAGTGACGCAGAGGCGTGGACGACGCGAACGCGTGGCATGGAAAAACACGAATGACGCATCCGCGTAGACGACGCGATCGCGTGACATGCGCGATCTGCATAATCTGCAATTTCGCTGGGAGCGGTTTTGGGCCCTGTTTTGACCCAGTTCTCGGCCCAGAACAGCAGACTAGAGCCAGAGAACATGCAGAAACGAAGAACAACATTCATTCTACACAGTTTTGAGTTTTTAGATCTAATTTTACTCCTCCTCTAGGTTTTCTCTCTACACAATTGGTACTCTTAGGATATTATTTTTCTACTGCTTTTGCATTGGGATATTGAGAAGAGTCATTACCTCATCAAGACTTCGTCATTCTAGTTCATTTTCTTTACTTGGTTTTACTCTTCCATGTCCTTTGCTTTGTTAATTTTACCATTGGAATACTATTAGGATTTATTCAATACAAGGATTATTCTTATTTTAATTGGATTATTTTTTATTTCTATTTACAATGTCTTTCTTTAATTTCTTCTCATATGTTATGAATTTTGCATTCACAATGAGCGAGTAGTTCCCTAACTTGATGGGGAGTTGATTGAAAGGAACCAATTGAGTTGGAAGGCTTGAAAGAAAGATTGTAATTGGGTTTAATGTTGGATTGCCTTCTAGTCACTAACACCAATCCCTTTTAATCGAGTGGGTTGCAATTTGTGAACAGACGTAGCATTCTAACCTGTTTGATTTTCCTTTGCCTAGTAAAGGATAACAAAACAGAATAACTTTTAATTATCAATTAGTCTTGAGAGCATTCCAACTATAATAGGGATTCAAAATAATCCACTCCCAGTCAAGGATTTTATTTACATTGTTCAAATTCATCAATTTAATTTTCTGTTATTCAACTCAAACTTTTTTGAAAACATCTGATTAATAAAATAGCACACCTTTCTGCAACTCATTGGGAGACGACCTGGGATTCATACTCCCAGTATTTAAAATTTGAACTTCTGTGACATATTTCTAAATTGATAAGTGGATTTCCGATGAGTTAAGAACTATACTTGCAACGTACACATTTTAATAATTTTTAATTCACCAATTTTCGCTGCATCAATTTTTGGCACCGTTGCCGGGGAGTTGCAACAGTGTGTTAATTTATTGATTGGTATTTATTTCTATTGCAATTTTTTTTTCATTCTATCACTATGAACTGCATGTTTCTTTCGTTAAATGACGCGTTCGCTTCCTGATCCAAGCTTGCCAGCATTTGACCCTGAAATTGAAAGAACTCTTTCGCATATAAGGTGAGCTAGGCGTAGGCGACTCCTCTTTGAGGACGAACCTAAACCGTCATTTAAGGAAGAAACAACCCTCCTTTCTACTGATCCAGTTCATTTACGTGCAGGTGACATGGTAGCACCCAGAAGAGTCACCATCCAGGAGGAAGGAGCCCCTGATTTTATGCTCCAACCATTCCAGGCGCACCACCCAGCAGTAGCTGTAGATTTTGAAATAAAATCGTCACTACTCAATTTGATGCCCAAATTTCATGGCTTACCTGCTCAAGAGCCTATCAAGCATATCAGGGATTTCCAGACCGCTTACTCTACTATTAAGCGTGATGGAGCTGATGAAATCTCTATTCTATTAAAAGCCTTCCCGTTTTCTCTGAAAGGAAAGGCAAGAGAGTGGTACTACACTCAGCCCAGAGAAACTATTTCCAACTGGGGTACACTTAGGAGCGAATTTCTGGATAAATATTTTCCAGCTGAAATTGCTGATAAGCTAAGGAAGGACATGTCTATGATCGTCCAGGACGAATTTGAGACCCTCTATGAATACTTGGAACGCTTCAATACACTTCGAAATGCATGTCCCCATCATATGATTGACAAGATAGTCTTACTCGGTTACTTTACACAGGGTCTGAGACCTCAAGATAGGACCACACTGGAAGGTGCTTGCAATGGTTCTATGAAAAAGCACAAGACTACGGACGAAGCATGGCAATTGATCAGAGACTTAGCCGACTCTACTAGGAATCATAGGCAGAGACAAGGTCGGTCAAGAGCTGTTGCGGAGGTATCCACTAATACAGAGACTACCGCTATAGCCCAGAATCTATGTGAAATTACTAACTTACTGAAGCAGATGCAACTGAATCAACAACAACCTCAGCAAGTTCAGCCTTCTCCACCACAGCACAGCCAGCAGTTAGTCCCACAAAGAGTGTGTGGCATCTATGCAGATTATAGTCACTATACCGATGAGTGTCCGCAGCTCCAACCAGAAGACAATACTGTAGTAGCCACTCACAACTTTTATGACCGCCCCAATCAAGGGTACAATCAAGGTGGCAACTATAACCAAGGATGGCAGGATAATTCCAACCAAGGCTGGAGAGACAATTCTAACCTGGGTTGGAGGGACAATTCTAACAGAGGAGGCAGAGATAACAATGGAAATCAGAGGTGGAATAACAATAACAACAGGCAGCATAATCAACCTTACAGAGCGCCTCATTTAAGACAACCTCAAGCCCCTCAGCAAACCTCTCAGACCACTAGCATCTCTTCATCTTCTAATGCTAATTTACTACAAGCCATTGATCAGAGACATCAGGCTATGGAAGAAAGTATTAAAGCAACTTTGAATACTTTCGCTTCTACTTTACAAACTCTTGTCTCACAGATGGGATCAACGCAAAATTCCAGTAACCAGTCCTCAAGCTCTGGAGGACTCCCCTCTCAACCATTCCCCAACCCAAAGGGTGGTATTAATGCCATCACCCTAAGGTCTGGAACCACACTGCAGGAGAGAAGTCAGGAGGAGCCAAGCCCACCAGAACACACCTCAGCTGAAGAGGTTGTGGAATTAGAAGATGTTGAAGAGGAAGAAGATATACAGAACATACCTGAGAGAGAAGAAGCTCAATCACAGGAGAAAGCACCAAAAGGCACAAACACTGCAGGAAACACCACTCCCATTCCATTTCCACAACCTGCAAGGAAGCCTAGGAAGCAGTTGGAACCTGAACCTAAGATGGTAGAAATCTTCAAAAAGGTTGAGGTAACTGTTCCCCTTTTTGATGTCATTCAACAGGTACCTAAATATGCAAAGTTTTTAAAAGATTTATGTATACATAAGGACAAAATTAATGAATTAGAAACTATTCCTTTAGGAAGTTCCATATCTACTTTAATGGGAAGTTTACCTGAAAAATGTAGTGACCCAGGTCCTTGTATAGTTAGTTGTACTATTGGTGTTGTAGTAATTTATGATTGCATGTGTGATTTGGGAGCATGTGTTAGTATTATGCCTTTATCTATATATGATGTTTTAAGGGTCCCTCCCTTAAAAAGGTTGGCAGCTCATTTTGTGTTGGCAGATGGTGGACGAAATTGTGATCACATCAATGTAGTATTCTTTGTTGTTGTATGGAATCATTATAATGGCTCTTTGCTATGTGTGGACACAACTCCGTTCAACTAGCCAGCAAGTGTACTGGGTCATCCAAGTAATACCTTACGTGAGTAAGGGTCGATCCCACAGAGATTGTTGGTATGAAGCAAGCTATGGTCACCTTGTAAATCTCAGTCAGGCAGATTAAATGGTTTATGATGAGTTTGAAAATTAATAATAAACAGAAAATAAAATAGGATAGAAATACTTATGTAAATTAATGGTGGGGGTTTCAGATAGGCGTGTGGAGATGCTAGAATCCTTTCGAATCTCTACTTTCTTATTGCTTTCATCCAATCCTTCTTACTCATTTCCATGGCAAGCTGTATGTAGGTCATCACCATCATCAATGGCTACTTTTAATCCTCTCGGGAAATTGGTCCTATGTACTGTCACTGCACGGCTAATCGTCTGGAGGCATCACCCTTGTTGATAGCTACATCCCATCCTCTCAGTGAAAATGGTCCAAATGCTCTGTCACAGCACAGCTAATCATCTGTCGGTTCTCAATCAGGTTAGAGTAGAATCCATTGATTCTTTTGCATTTGTCATCACGCCCAGCCTTCAGGAGTTTGAAGCTCGTCACAGTCATTCAATACCGGAATCCTACTCATAATACCACAGACAAGGTTAGACTTTCCGGATTCCCGGGATCCTACTCGGAATACCACAGACAAGGTTAGACTTACCATAAGGTTCACCCATGTAATTAACCTCTGCCATGGCAGGGTTCTCAGGATCATAAGCTTCTTTAGAAGCTGCCCCTTTAGTACTGTTGGATGCATGTTGCCATCCATTCAGATTTTGAGAGATCATGTTGACCTGTTGAGTCAACACTTTGTTCTGAGCCAATATAGCATTCAGAGCATCAATTTCAAGAACTCCTTTCTTCTGATGTATCCCATTATTCACGGAATTCCTCTCAGAAGTGTACATGAATTGGTTGTTTGCAACCATGTCAATGAGTTCTTGAGCCTCTTCAGGCATTTTCTTTAGGTGAATAGATCCACCTGCAGAATGGTCCAATGACATTTTCGAAAATTCAGACAGGCCATAATAGAATATATCTAATATGGTCCATTCTGAAAACATGTCAGATGGACATCTTTTGGTCAGCTGCTTGTATCTTTCCCAAGCTTCATAGAGGGATTCACCATCTTTTTGTTTGAAGTTTTGAACATCCACCCTCAGCTTGCTCAGCTTTTGAGGAGGAAATAATTTATCTAAGAAGGCAGTGACCAGCTTATCCCAGGAGTCCAGGCTATCCTTGGGTTATGAATCTAACCATATTCTAGCTCTGTCTCTTACAGCAAAAGGGAAAAGCATGAGTCTGTAGACTTCAGGATCAACTCCATTCATCTTTACAGTCTCACAGATCTGCAAGAACTCAGTTAAAAACTGGTAAGGATCTTCAGATGGAAGTCCATAAAACTTGCAGTTTTGTTGCATTAAGACAACTAGCTGAGGTTTCAGCTCAAAGTTGTTGGCTCCAATGGTAGGAATGGAAATGCTTCTTCCATCAAATTTGGATGTTAGCTTTGTGAAGTCACCAAGCATTATCCTTGCATTATTATTATTTTCGGCTGCCATCTCCTTCTCTTGTTTTAATGTTTCTGAAAGGTTACCTTTGGATTGTTGTAGCTTAGCTTCTCTTAGTTTTCTCTTCAGAGTCCTTTCAGGTTCTGGATCAATTTCAACAAGAGTGCCTTTATCCTTGTTCCTGCTCATATGAAAGAGAAGAAAACAAGAAAGGAAAGAGGAATCCTCTATGTCACAGTATAGAGATTCCTTTATGTTAGTAGAAAAAGAGAGGGGAGAAGAATGAAGAAGAATGAATAGTCTATATAAAGAGTAAGGATAGGGGAGGTGAAGAGAAGTGTTAGTAAATAAATAATTAAATAGAATAAGAAAAGAGAGGGGAAATTTTGAAAATAATTTAAAAAAGAAAGGGTTAGTAATTTTCGAAAATTAGAGATAAGATAAGGTTAAAATTAAAATTTAAAACAAAAAAGAATTTTTGAAAAAGAGATGAGATATTTTCGAAAATTAGAGAGATAGAAGTAGTTAGGTGGTTTTGAAAAAGATAAGAAACAAACACAAAGCCAAAGAGTTAGTTGAAAAAGATATTAAAATCAAATTTGAAAAGATAAGAAGATAAGAAGTCAGATAAGATATTTTGAAATCAATAATTTGAAAAAGATTTTTGAAATTTTTGAAAAAAAGGAAAAAATGGAAAAGATATGATTTTTGAAAAAGATTTTGAAAAGATAAGATTTTTAAAATTGAAAATTTTGACTTGACTTGTAAGAAACAACTAATTTTTAAAAATTTTTTACCAAGTCAACCCAAAATTTTGAAAATTTGGAGAAAAGTAAGGAAAAGATATATTTTTTGATTTTTGAATTTTTAATTATGAGAGAGAAAAACATAAACATGACCCAAAACATGAAAATTTTGGATCAGAACACAAGATGCATGCAAGAACACTATGAATGTCAAGATGAACACCAAGAACACTTTGAAGATCATGATGAACATCAAGAACACTTTTTTGAAAAATTTTTGATGCAAGAAAAACATGCAAGACACCAAACTTAGAAATCTTTAATGCATGGACTCTAACAAACAAACAATGCATATGAAAAACAACAAACAACACAAAACAAGAAATCATCAAGATCAAACAAGAAGACTTGTCAAGAACAACTTGAAGATCATGAAGAACACTATGAATGCATGGAGTTTTCGAAAAAGTCAAGAAAAAAAATTTTAAAGCATGCAATTGAAACCAAACTTAAAATTTGACTCAAGACTCAAACAAGAAACGCAAAATATTTTTGATTTTTATGATTTTCTAATTTTTTTTGTATTTTTATTTTATTTTTTCGAAAATATTCTTTTAGAAAAATGAAAATAAAAGAAAAATTTTGAAAACTTTTTGAAAAGAAAATAAAAAGAAAATTACCTAATCTGAGCAACAAGATGAACCGTCAGTTGTCCATACTCGAACAATCCCCGGCGACGGCGCCAAAAACTTGGTGGACGAAATTGTGATCACATCAATGTAGTATTCTTTGTTGTTGTATGGAATCATTATAATGGCTCTTTGCTATGTGTGGACACAACTCCGTTCAACTAGCCAGCAAGTGTACTGGGTCATCCAAGTAATACCTTACGTGAGTAAGGGTCGATCCCACAGAGATTGTTGGTATGAAGCAAGCTATGGTCACCTTTTAAATCTCAGTCAGGCAGATTAAATGGTTTATGATGAGTTCGAAAATTAATAATAAACAGAAAATAAAATAGGATAGAAATACTTATGTAAATTAATGGTGGGGATTTCAGATAGGCGTGTGGAGATGCTAGAATCCTTTCGAATCTCTACTTTCTTATTGCTTTCATCCAATCCTTCTTATTCCTTTCCATGGCAAGCTGTATGTAGGGCATCACCATCATCAATGGCTACTTTTAATCCTCTCGGGAAAATGGTCCTATGCGTTGTCACTGCACGGCTAATCGTCTGGAGGCATCACCCTTTCCCATCCTCTCAGTGAAAATGGTCCAAATTCTCTGTCACAGCACGGCTAATCATCTGTCGGTTCTCAATCAAGTTGGAGTAGAATCCATTGATTCTTTTGCGTTTGTCATCACGCCCAACCTTCAGGAGTTTGAAGCTCGTCACAGTCATTCAATACCGGAATCCTACTCGGAATACCACAGACAAGGTTAGACTTTCCGGATTTCCGGGATCTTACTTGGAATACCACAGACAAGGTTAGACTTTCCGGATCCCCATGAATGCCGCCATCTATCTAGCTTATACCACGAAGATTCTGTTGGGGAATCTAAGAGATATGCGCCCGGCCTAGAGTAGAACGGAAGTGGTTGTCAATCACGCGCGTTCATAGGTGAGAATGATGATGAGTGTCACAGGTTATCACATTCATCAAAGTGTTGTGCAACGTATATCTTGGAATAAGAATAAAAGAGAATTGAATAGAAAGTAATAATAATCGTATTGAAACTTGAGGTACAGCAGAGCTCCACACCCTTAATCTATGGTGTGCAGAAACTCCACCGTTGAAAATACATAAGTGAAAGGTTCAGGTATGGTCGAATGGCCAGCCCCCTATAACGTGCTCAATGGCCTCCTAAGATAAAGAATAAAACAAAACTGAGACCAAAGATGAAACGTGGTCAAAAGACCGAATGGTCAAAAGACGACTAATACACTAGTAAAAAGTCTTATTTATACTAAACTAGCTACTAGGGTTTACATGAGTAAGTAATTGATGCATAAATCCACTTTCGGGGCCCACTTGGTGTATGTTTGGGCTGAGCTTGATCTTTCCACGAGCTGAGACTTTTCTTGGAGTTGAACGCCAAGTTATAACGTGTTTTGGGCGTTCAACTCCGGATCATGACGTGTTTCTGGCGTTTAACTCCAGACAGCAACATGTACTTGGCGTTCAACGCCAAGTTACGTCGTCAATTTCCGAATAAAGTATGAACCATTATATATTGCTGGAAAGCTCTGGATGTCTACTTTCCAACGCCGTTGAGAGCGCGCCATTTGGAGTTCTGTATCTCCAGAAAATTCATTTCGAGTGCAGGGAGGTCAGATTCCAACAGCATCAGCAGTCCTTTTGTCAGCCTTTTTCAGAGTTTTGCTCAAGTCCCTCAATTTCAGCCAAAAATTACCTAAAATCACAGAAAAACACACAAACTCATAGTAAAGTCCAGAAATGTGAATTTAACATAAAAACTAATGAAAACATCCCTAAAAGTAGCTTGAACTTACTAAAAACTACCTAAAAACAAAGCCAAAAAGCGTATAAATTATTCGCTCATCAGCAGATAAAAGCATTATTACCGTAGCTGGAGTTGCTGAAGATGTTTTAGTGAACATTAAAGGGCTCACATTTCCCACTGATTTCTATATCTTGGAGATGCCCAATAATGACTCAGATAAGCCATCATCAATCCTACTTGGCAGACCATTCTTGAAGACATCAAGATTCAAATTGGATGCTTTTTCAGGAACATATTCTTTTGAAATAGATGGCCGAATAGCAATCTTCAATTTGAATGGAGTCACAAACAACCCTCCAGAAGATCATTTTATCTTCCAGTGTGATGTCATATATGAAGCTGTAGCTGAAATTCACCAGGAAGAGCTGGAAGAAAAGTACACAGAACAAAGTCCAAGTGTGGGGACTCTATTAACTAACAATAAGGACAATTTTGGATTTTCACAAGCTCCAGACAATCCAGAGCCTGCCCATGACCAGAAGATTGAGTTGAAACCTCTCCCTCCACATCTCAAATACGCTTGTCTTGAAGAAGGGCAGTAGTTTCCAGTTATTATTAAACAAGATCTCACTCCTGAACTGGAAGAGCAGCTACTTAATGTGCTGAGGAGGCACAAGAAAGCAATTGGATGGAGTTTGGCAGACATCGTAGGCATCAACCCTCAAGTATGTGAGCACAGAATATTTTTAGAGGAAGGAGCAAGACCTGTCCGCCAACCCCAAAGAAGACTGAATCCCACTATTTTCGAAGTTGTCAAAAAGGAAGTGTCCAGACTATTGGAAGCAGGTATCATTTATCCCATTTTAGACAGTGAATGGGTTAGCCCAGTACAAGTGGTGCCCAAGAAGTCTGGAGTCACTACAGTGAAGAACGAGCATGGAGAACTCATAGCGACCAGAGTACAGAACGCTTGGAGAGTCTGCATTGATTACAGGCGTCTCAACCAAGCTACTCGCAAGGATCACTACCCTCTTCCATTCATTGATCAAATGCTGGATCGCCTGTCAGGTAAATCACATTATTGCTTTTTAGATGGTTATACAGGTTATTTCCAGATTCATATAGCTCCTGAGGATTAGGAAAAGACTACTTTTACATGTCCTTTTGGGACTTATGCTTACAAGAGAATGCCCTTTGGCTTGTGCAATGCACCAGCTACTTTTCAAAGGTACATGATGAGTCTTTTTTCTGATCTCATTGAGGACTGTATTGAAGTATTTATGGATGATTTTAGTGTTTATGGTGATTCTTTTAGACTTTGCTTAGATGGATTATCTAGAGTATTAGATAGATGTGTCAATACAAACCTTGTATTAAATTTTGAAAAATGTCATTTTATGGTTAAACAAGGGATTGTATTAGGACATGTTATATCTAATACTGGTATTTCTGTAGACCCAGCAAAGGTGAATGTTATTTCCAGCTTACCTTACCCTTCCTCTGTGAGGGAAGTCCGTTCGTTCCTTGGCCATGCAGGTTTTTACAGGAGATTTATTAAGGACTTCAGTAAGGTAGCACTTCCCTTATCCAGATTGCTGCAGAAGGATATTGAGTTCGAGTTCAGTGAGAATTGTAAACAAGCGTTCGATAAGCTGAAGACCAACCTGACTCAAGCTCACATTGTGAGAAGACCAAACTGGAGCCAGCCATTTGAAATCATGTGCGATGCTTCCAACCATGCAGTAGGAGCAGTGCTGGCTCAGCGTGACGGTAAGGATCCTTTTGTTATTGCTTATGCGTCTAAAACTTTAGACGCTGCCCAGTCCAATTATACTACTACTGAGAAAGAGTTTCTTGCTATTGTTTTTGCTCTGGATAAATTCCGAGCTTATCTACTTGGTACTAGAGTAGTAGTGTATTCGGACCATGCAGCTTTGAAGTATCTATTAGCTAAAAAGGAGTTCAAACCAAGGCTCATACGTTGGATATTGCTTTTACAAGAATTTGATTTAGAAATAAAGGATAGGAGTGGTAATCAGAATCTAGTGGCAGAGCACTTGAGTTGCCTTGAGCACATTAAGGATGATTCTACTCCTATAGATGATCATTTTCCATTTGATAACCTGCAAGCAGTATCTGAGGTAGCACCTTGGTACGCACCTGTAGCTAATTATTTAGTTAGCCGCACATTTCCTCCACATTTTTCTAAGCATCAAAGGGACAAGCTGAAAAGCGAGTCTAAATATTATATATGGGATGACCCATATTTGTGGAGATGTGGTGCTGATCAGGTAATTAGACGTTGTGTACCTCAATCAGAATTCTAGTCTATTTTGGAGGCCTGTCACTTATCTGAGAGTGGAGGACATTTTGGCCCTCAAAGAACAGCTAGAAAAATCTTAGACTGTGGATTCTGGTGGCCTACTCTTTTTAGAGACGCTGCTGAGTTTTGTAGATCTTGTCTTCCATGCCAAAAATTTGGTAATATATCCAGGAGGGATGAGATGCCTCAACAATTTATGCTTTTTTGTGAAATTTTGTATGTTTGGGGCATTGACTTCATGGGTCCGTTCCCGAATTCTAATGGTCAATTTTATATACTGTTAGCTGTGGATTATGTTTCCAAGTGGGTGGAAGCAATTTCCACCCGCACTGATGATGCTAACACTGTTGTTTCCTTTGTGAGAAACCATATTATTTGCCGCTTTGGATCACCACGAGCAATCGTGAGCGATCAAGGCACTCATTTCTGTAACAGGAAACTAACAGGATTGATGAAGAAGCATAGGATAATTCATAAGGTTGCAACAGCATACCATCCTCAGACCAATGGGCAAGCCGAGGTGTCAAACAGAGAGATAAAGTGTATCTTGCAAAAGATAGTCAAACCTCATAGAAAAGACTGGAGCACCAGGCTACAAGATGCACTATGGGCATACAGGACAGCATACAAAACACCCATTGGAATGAGCCCTTTCCGCTTAGTTTATGGAAAAGCTTGTCATCTCCCAGTTAAAGTAGAGCACAGAGCCTTTTGGGCAGTTAAGGAGTGCAACATGGGAATTGAGCAAGCTAGAGCTGAAAGGAAGTTGCAACTGCAAGAACTGGAAAGCCTTCGCCTAGAAGCTTATGAGAACTCAAGAATATACAAGGAAAAGATGAAGGCTGTACATGATCAGCACATTCGGAGGAAAGAGTTTTAACCTAGGGATTTAGTCCTCCTTTACAAATCTCGACTAAGACTCATGCCAGGCAAGTTGCGATTGAGATGGGAAGGTCCATACAGAGTAGAGAAGGCCGAACCATACGGAGTTTATCACCTAAGCCACCCTTCACACTCTGACCTTATCAAAGTTAATGGACAACGTCTGAAGCTATACCATGGAGAGAAGCTGCAGAAAAATAAGGAGCTTGAGATCTTCCTCTTGGAAGATCCCCACAGGCCAGAAGATTGAGCTACTGGAGCGTCCAACTTACGGACGTTAAAACAAAGTGCTAGGTGGGAGACAACCCACCATGGTATGATCGTTCTTTTCTTTTTATCTCTAGTTTTTCCTAGTCAATAACTCTCCTCTTTATTAGCGCCTTCATGCATCTGCATTCGCATTTTATTAAAAAAAAAAACAAGAGCTGCGCGACGCGACCGCATCAGCGACGTGTCCGCATCGCGAGGAGAGGGGAGAAAATAAAAAAAACAAACAGAGAGTCATGCCGGAGCGTGGCTGGAGGTGTGCCACTGGAACAAATCATCCCATGCGACCGCGTTACTGACGCATCCGCGTCTCATGGGATTCCTGGCCTTCCACGCGATCGCATGCCCCACGCGGCCGCGTGCCGTGGATTTCGACGTAAAAGGGTGCACAACCAATTATTGTGATGGAGTGGTGCTGGATTGGTGCTGAACACACAATTCTACCCACGCGGCCGGGTGACCCACGCGACCGCATCACATTCCTCTAAAAGCCCACTCACGCGATCGCATGCCCCACGCGATCGCGTCACCCCAATTTTGGCAAATTTATCAATTTGAACAGAGAGTTGTGCAGCCGCGAGGATGTACTCGCGCTAGAAGCACATATGGGTCACACGACCGCGTCACCTATCTTACAGCGCAATCACGCGAATGCGTGCACCACGCGGACGCGTCGCTTGCGCCGCACAGCTCCACTAAAACTGCCAAATTATCTTATCTTTCTCTCCTCCAAATCCTAATTTTTCTTTTCCCTCCTTATTTCTCCCTTCTCCCTTCTCCCTTCTATCCCACCCTTCACTCTCTCTTTCTCTCACCTCCATTAACAAGGTTTTCTTTTCTTCTTCCCTTTCTTCCCTTTTTATCATTCTTATTCTTTTAGATGTTATTTTCTTTTCTTTTCTTTTTCTTTTCTTTATCATTATTTTCTTTCTTCTTATTTTCTTTTTACATGGTGCTAGCATATTTATTTGAGCCATCATTCCTCATTATTTGCTTGTGGATTATTGTAATTTGTTTGTGATGGTGTTTTATGGAAAAATGAATTTCCAACACACAAATCCAACCGGCAAGTGTACCGGGTCGCATCAAGTAGTAATAACTCACAAGAGTGAGGTCGATCCCACAGAGATTGATGGATCAAGCAACTTTAGTGGGTGATTAGTTTAGTCAAGCTAACATTGAAGGGATATTGGATGAAATGTAGCCAACAGAATTATAAATGACAGGAAACTTAAAGTTGAAGAAAGTAAAATTGCATAAACTTAAATAACAAGAAAGTAAAATAGCTGAAACTTAAATTGCAAGAAAAGTAAATTACATGAAATGTAAAGGGGGGTTGGGTGCTGGAAATTAAAGAGAGCAATAGATCAAAGCTTAGAACAATTGCAAGGAAATTAAATTGCAGGAAAAGTAAATTCAAGGTCACAGTAGCTTAAATGTAAATTGCAGAAGAACACAAGCGCAGGAAATTAAATTGGGAGCAATGAGATGCAATAAAGAGACATAGATCATTTCTCAAATCTCAAAGTGAAATGAACAATTTCAATGAAACAGTAAAAACAGAAGGAAAGCCAAGAACTCAACTCAATTGCAAAATAAAATTGAAGATCTCAGGGAATCAAAGAGACTAGAGAACAAGTCTAGATCTCACACCCTTCCTTGATTCAACAGCAAATAGATTGAAGAAGAATTAGAGATGGAAGCAATAAAGAGAGCCTTGATTCAAAACAAAATTCCTTGAATTATGCAGAAGAACAAAGTAGAGATGTTGCAGATGGAGAATGAAAACAGAATTTCTTTCAATCTCAATCCAAAATTCAAACAGAAAGGAAAATTAAAAGAGAGAGAGCTATCTACTACTACTACTCCCTAATGGAGCAAGCCTCTTTCCTAATGGAGCTCTCTATTAGAGCCAACCTCCTCTCTGAAATGAGAGTGATGCCCTTTATATAGGCTTTTTACAAAATAAAAATAAAATGAAATTGAAATTAAAAATAAATTCACAAAATGAAATTCCTAATCTAGCTTGTTCTTGTGCCTTTGAGTGGGCTTTGCTTGCTTTGGATTTGAGGAGAAATGGGTTTAGTTGGCCTTGATTCGATTTGGTGAAGAAATGAATTAAATTGGATTTTTAATCCAATTTTCAGCCCATGAGGAAGTAGCTTCCAGGAGGCTGCCCTGCCCTTATGGAGGGCAGAGCAGGAAATGGTGCGTGCGGCCCTCGTTGCGTGCGTGCTTGGTGCGTTCAAGATGCTGCAGGATACTGCCCTGCACCTGTGGAGGGCAGGGCAGAGTTGTCATGGTGCGCCAAGCTGTCTGTGCGTGCGTGCTTGCTGGCCGAGACTCCCTTGGGGCGCGTCAGTGTTGTGCACTGGCCATGCACCACAAAATGCTGCCCTGCGCTTGTGGAGGGCAGGGCAATGTTGCCAATGGTGAAGTCCCACGTTCGAAACTCAGTGGAGGCACATGATGCTCCTTTTCGTTGGTTTTCTTAGCACCAAAGTAATGCTTAGTTCCTTGCTTCCTCATGGTGCCGTGTTCGATCCTGGGATATTGAAAGCAAGCCAGTTTTTGCTTGTTTTCCTTGTGCTTGAGCGCTACTCCTTTCCTCCTTGTTCTTGGGTTCGAAACCTATAGGAAGCACTAGGAAGCAATTTCCTTTGAATTATCCTTGGATGAAGCCCAATATTGCTCTTGAGGAGGGCAGGGCAGAGTTTTTGCTTCCTTTGGTCCTTGGCATTAAATTGTTCTCCGCCCTTGTTGTGGGGCAGGGCAGTGATGCTTTTCAAGGCTTGGTTCAATATGCTGCTCTCCTAGAGGGCAGTGTGCTCTCCTGGAGGGCAGAGTAGCTTCCTCCCTTCCATGCGCCACATTCTTTTTTTCCTTGGGCCACGCTTTCTTAAGCCACGTTTTACTTCTTTTCTTCCTTTCTTCACCTTCAAGAAACCAAAACAACCAATCAAAGTATCTCTAAACTCATAAGGTTTATAATTCATTAAAAATCAACTAATTTTTGCCCAAACCTCATGATTTAGCCTAAATTTAATGGTGGTTGTTTGATTTAAAGAAGTTATGCATTTTCATTCCAAATCACTTACTTAGGATGCAAGAAAGTGCATAAAGACTAATGAAACAAGTGAAATTAGCTTAAAAAATAGGTATATGATGACATGTCATCACAACACCAAACTTAAACCTTGCTTGTCCCCAAGCAAGAAAAGAATCATGCAATAAAGATTGACAATCCAAGGTAAGAAAAATAGCAACTCAATGTTCATGGTTAGCTAGTTTTCTATGCATGCTTCAATCACAAAAGAAATGTAAATGATTGATGCTTCTATCTAGCTCAGTTTATGAAATCTTTTTCTTATAATTCTTCCTTGAAAGAAGCTTTTGATTTTTTTTTTATTTAGCTTCTCCTTTTGGGTGCTTTGCCCCATGAGTTGATAACAAAGCTACGACTTCTAAATGCTTTGTTTTCAAGTATTACCACTTGATACATAAGCACCACAAGTATTTAATTAGAGGACTTCATTAAGCTCATTTTTCTTTTCTTTTCTTGACTCTCTAATCATTGATGCTCAGAGCCTTGAGCT
>NC_029777.3:64288149-64291439 GCF_000817695.3 Arachis duranensis
TTAGCAAATAAATTGCCATTGGTACTCAGAGCCTTCAGCTTTCTCATTCTTTCCCTTTTTCTTTTCTTGCTTTAATTGTATTTGCTTCTTCAAAGTTTTGATGATTTCAAAAGATTTCACAAAATGTACAAAAAACTTTAATTAAATAAAATCCAATGCAATTGAGCAACAATCAAACATACTAGCTTTCCAATACTTGTATGCACATGCTAAATTCTTCTTTAATTCCTTGTTTATTTATGATCATGATGCTTTACTGCTTTTAAACTCACAAAACTTAAGTTGGTAGTCATAATGGTACAGCACCATGTTGTAAATCAAATTCAAGCTATGCTTAGTCATACCACACATGTAAACAGAGAAGATAATAAGACAATCATGCAATTTAAAGTGCTGGAAATAAATGAGAGGAAAAGGAACTTTACAACCTTGCAATTCATCTTCTCTATTGTTGTCATTTTCCTCCCATTCTTCTCCTTCCCATACCAACTCAGAATGCTTGCTCATCCTCAAGCAACAATTAGAATAATGGCTATGGGGCTAAGATGGATCATGAATATCTTACGCAATGAAATGTTAGCATTACATGTGTTTCAAGAAAGCAAAAATGAAAAATAACAATCAAGGCACAAGAGACAGCGACATTTTGATTGCAAGCATAAGAAGGTGTGCATAATACTTTGCATAAAGAATAAGTGGCATACCAAACTTAGTGTGACACTTTCACTTGGAATTGATGCAAGTATTAAATAGATATTGGAACCAAATTTTGTTGCATAGCAACACCAAACTTAGAATGCAATCATATTTCAATTTATTTGAATTAAAACAAAGCATGGAGAAGAAATATACCTACGGTTGGGTTACCTCCCAACAAGTGCTCTTTTAGTGTCATTAGCTTGACATGTTGCTCTTCACTTTCTTCCTCTTCTTCCAGTTTGTTAAGAGGAATGACCTCAAGGGGGGAGAAAATTCAGCTACTGTCCCTTGCCTTGGTCTTTCCTCAGCAAGCTTCCTTTTGCAAATGGCTTGTTTGATCTTGCTTGCTAGATCAGGGACAGGATTGGTGCTCTTGTTAGTTGCCTTCACTTCTTTGAATTCAAGACTTGGTTGCTGTGTGATTGTTGGAGTGATTTCTTCATCAAGAGCCTCTTGCATTGGTGGTTCCATGAGCTTTTCCTTCATATACTTTTCTGCTTCAGTTGAGTGTGACTTCTCTTGAGTGTCTTCCTCCCTTTCTTCTTCATGATTTTCCATTAATGCCTCTGGGAGGGAATCTTTATGCTTCATTGTCACCTCAAGTGGCTCTTGTGAATGTAAAACCCTTAGCTCATGTCCTTCATCCTTCATTGCAATTTCACTTGACACAAGGACCTTTTGTTCCTGTTTTTCTACTTCCTCATTCATAAATTGGTCTTCATCCTTACTGTTTGATGGTTCTAAGTTCCCCCTTGTTTGCTCTAAGGGCCCATTCATCTTCTTGAGGATGATTTCTTTCCAGGATTGAGGTTGTGTGTATCTTTCCACGAGTTTTCTATGTATTTCAGTGGCTTGAAGGTAATCCTCATCTGCTGATTCAAGAGATGAAGGTTGAGAGTAATTTTGGTGACGTGGATGTGTTGTGGTGAAGTTGTGTTGAGGGGTGTGGAATGAGTTGTATGATTGATGGGATGACTTGTATGGATTTTGGTGGAAACTTTGTGTTGAGGCATAATTAAGTGATGAAGAACTTTCAAATGAGAAACTGGGACGTGAGGGTGGATGCTCTTTCATTCCTTGGTGATACTCCCATCCACCATGAGGATAATGGTATGAATCATTTTGTGGTGGTGAGAAATATCCCATATGATTATCTTGTTCATCTTGTGGCTTTGAAGTGCATCTCCATGGATTGGAGTGCTTAGAATCTGTAAATTCTTGGTGATATTCCCAACCACCATTAGAGATTTGTGATGGTGGGTGATATTCCAGAAAATTTGTTTGATCACAAGATGAGTTGAACTCCATTTGAATTTTGTAAAACACAACACCAATGAAAATTGAAATTACACATATCAGAAATGAGTTTTGCTTAGTGAGGCAAAAACACAAACACCTTGGTTTCAACTTAGAACAGAGAACAAAAAAGAAAAAAAATGCTTGATCTAGACTTCTCACCCACTTAATCATTGTTGATCTAATCAATCCCCGGCAACGGCACCAAAAACTTGATGGTGTTTTTGTGGAAAAATGAATTTCCAACCCACAAATCCAACCGGCAAGTGTACCGGGTCGCATCAAATAGTAATAACTCACAAGAGTGAGGTCGATCCCACAGGGATTGATGGATCAAGCAACTTTAGTGGGTGATTAGTTTAGTCAAGCTAACATTGAAGGGATATTGGATGAAATGTAGCCAACAGAATTATAAATGACAGGAAACTTAAAGTTGCATAAAGTAAAATTGCATAAAACTTAAATAACAAGAAAGTAAAATAGCTGAAACTTAAATTGCAAGAAAAGTAAATTACATGAAAAGTAAAGGGGGGTTGGGTGCTGGAAATTAAAGAGAGCAATAGATCAAAGCTTAGAACAATTGCAAGGAAATTAAATTGCAGGAAAAGTAAATTCAAGGTCACAGTAGCTTAAATGTAAATTGCAGAAGAACACAAGCGCAGGAAATTAAATTGGGAGCAATGAGATGCAACAAAGAGACATAGATCATTTCGCAAATCTCAAAGTGAAACTAACAATTTCAATGAAACAGTAAAAACAGAAGGAAAGCCAAGAACTCAACTCAATTGCAAAATAAAATTGAAGATCTCAGGGAATCAAAGAGACTAGAGAACAAGTCTAGATCTCACGCCCTTCCTTGATTCAACAGCCAATAGATTGAAGAAGAATTAGAGATGGAAGCAGTAAAGAGAGCCTTGATTCAAATCAAGGATGATGGATTCATCCATGCACTTCCCAGTCTCTAGGACTATGAAATCAGTAGGGATGTAATGGTCTTCAACCTTTACCAGAACATCCTCTACAAGTCCATGGGCTTGTTTTCTTGAATTGTCTGCCATCTCTAGTGAGATTTTTGCAGCTTGCACCTCAAAGATCCCCAATTTCTCCATTACAGAGAGGGGCATGAGGTTTACACTTGACCCTAAGTCACATAAGGCCTTCTTGAAGGTCATGGTGCCTATGGTACAAGGTATAGAAAACTTCCCAGGGTCCTGTCTCTTTTGAGGCAGTTTCTGCCTAGACAAGTCATTCAGTTCTTTGGTGAGCAAAGGGGGTTCATCCTCCCAAGTCTCATT
>NC_029777.3:64292930-64293869 GCF_000817695.3 Arachis duranensis
AGATGGAGTTCGAATTTTGCATTAAGGGATAGTGTTAGTCCATAAATAGAAGGATGTGAGAAGGAGGGAAGTAATTTTCGAAAATTAAGTAAAAGATTTTGAAAACATTTTTGAAAACACTACTTGATTTTCGAAAATGAAAGTGGAAAAGAAATCAAGTAATTTTTGAAAAAGATTTTGAAATTAGAAATCAAAAACATTTGATTGAAAACTATTTTGAAAAAGATGTGGTTAAGAAGATATGATTAGTTTTAAAAAGATGTGATTGAGAAGATATGATTTGAAAAACATTTTAAAAAGATTTGATTTTGAAAATTAAAAACTTGGCTAACAAGAAAAGATATGATTCAAACATTAAACCTTCCTCAACAGAAAAGAAAACATACTTGAAATGTTGAATCAAATCATTAATTGATAGCAAGTATTTTTAAAAATGGAAAGAAATTGGTTTTGAAAAAGATTTGATTGAAAAATTGATTTGAAAAAGATTTGATTTTGAAAAGATTTGATTTGAAAACAAAATCTTCCCTTCTAGCCATCCTGGCGTTAAACGCCCAGAATGGTGCACATTCTGGCGTTTAACGCCCAAAACTATACCTTTTTGGGCGTTAAACGCCCAACCAGGTACCCTGGCTGGCGTTTAAACGCCAGTCTGTCCTTCTTCACTGGGCGTTCTGAACGCCCAGCTTTTTCTGTGTAATTCCTCTGCTGTATGTTCTGCATCTTCAATTCTCTGTATTATTGACTTGAGAAGACACAAATTAAAAATATTTTTGGATTTTTGATAATTAGGACAAATCAAAATGCAACAAGAATCAAATAACAATGCATGCAAGACACCAAACTTAGCAGTTTGTGTACTACTGACACTAACAGGATGAAAATGCATATGAGACACACAAAACACTCAAGTCAATAGAATTCAAAGATTAGAGCAAG
>NC_029777.3:64295036-64295364 GCF_000817695.3 Arachis duranensis
TTAATACTCGAGGTACAGCAGAGCTCCACACCTTAATCTATAGTGTGTAGAAACTCCACCGTTGAAAATACATAAGTATAAGGTCTAGGCATGGCCGAATGGCCAGCCTCCCAGTGATCTAAGATAGCATAAAATGAAGATAGCTACCAAAGTATGATCTAGAGATCTAAAGTAATCAAAAGATGAAAATACAATAGTAAAAGGTCCTACTTATAGAAAACTAGTAGCCTAAGGTTTACAGAGATGAGTAAAAGACATAAAAATCCACTTCCGGGCCCACTTGGTGTGTGCTTGGGCTGAGCAATGAAGCATTTTCGTGCAGAGACTC